>NW_024082152.1:305455-311547 GCF_003009895.1 Hyaena hyaena | reverse complement strand
CTCAGTGGATTCTGCGTCTTTTTTCTCCCAATCTCTCAGGTTTTGTAAGGTTTCCAATGGCTTCAGATCTTTTCTGTGTGATGTATGGGCGCGAGTGCAGGTACGGAGCTCCTTACTTCTCCGCCATCTTGCCCTAAGAATTAGCTGATTTTAATATTCATAACTCAGAAAAACTTTTATTTTTTTCTTAGAAAAGCTCTTATAAAGCTGAATTTAAAAACATTCTAAAACAAAACAAAAACAAAAACTACTGAAACATATCTACAAAAATGCAGAGCAAAGTAAAAAATAATAAATTTTAAAATTATTTCTCACTAATATTCTGTAATCAACACTATATCCAACATTTTATTGGATTCCCGAGCCATTACAGTAGGACAAAAAAGGAAATAAAGTATACACAGCATTGAAAGAAACAAAACTGTTTTGCTCTTCACATGCAGAAAATCAAAAAAAAAAAAAAAAGAAAAGAAACACCCATTAATATTTCAACTAATGGTATAAGTAATTGTTTCAAGGTTCTATGGAAAATAGGAAGATATTATCTGAATATTTACTAATGTAGAAGATGAATTCAATGAAAAAGTTTATAAATTTTAAATCATACTATAGTACTTTATCTTTACAGTTTTTAAGAGGAGAAGGTGGTGAATATTTTGAGTATCTACTCTGTCAAGCTTTATTCTATAATATCCTCATATAATTTTGACTAATAAGTATATTAAGTATATATAAAGTAATCAGTGTAGCTTATATTTGAGCTTTTGCTATATATGCAGTTTGTCCCAGTGCAGTAGCATATACAAAAACCTCTTAAGTTATTTACAACATATTTCTGTTATGAAATAAGAAATAACAGATGTCAAAATGTGGAATGCAGTTGATAATCACAGGGTAGGTTACTTAGGAAGTGATAAATATGTGTAAGTATTGCCAGAATATCTTCATGTATGTTTATATATCTGCCTATATACATATATAGGCATATGTGCATGTTTGTGTATATACGTGAACATTCACATAACGACAGGTATTGTCCCTAAAAAAGTTTGGGCTAAAGAATCAGAGAGGCCCTGTTTGAAATACTGGCTTTCTCATATAACCTTGAGCAACCGTTAAAGCCTTCATCTCCTCATTTGTAAGATGAAAATGTTAATACCTTCATCCTTGAATTTTTATAAGACTTAAATAGAATGATGTTTGTTAAACACAAATTTATAGTCTACAAGTTGTGATTATTATATCAATTATCAAGATGCTTAGTAACTCTATAAAAAGAAAATGTATGCTTTTCTAGTTAGCAAAATGTTTATAGTGTATAATTCAACAATTTTTACATTAGTTTTCTGCAGTATTCAGCTACAGAAATGCCACAAATACATGACAGTGGGAAATTCACAACTGTCAGATTGTTGCTAAGCCAGCAGAAGATATGTTCGTCAAACTTTACTGAGGTGTCAGAGTACTTGAGACATAGAGTAGTGATGGGTGAGTTTGCTTAGAATGTTGAAATCATGTATGCATACAAGCCATTTTATTATGCATCTATATTTTAATTCTGGGTTGATAGATAAAACGTCTCGCTTGTTTTTTTCATAATATGAAGCTGTCACAAAAGAATTTTATGATAAAAGTTGTGAAATACATTTTTGTTTCGAACAGTCTGAATAAAGCCGTACTTGTTTTGCTTCTTACTAAAAAAGATAAGTGTGTATGAAGACATAAAACCATTAGTTAAAACCGCTGTCAATTAGATCCTACAAAAGAGTGCTTTTTATTACAACAGTTATTTATAATTCAGACACCATCACCAGTTGTTCTTTAAAAGTTGTGATTCACTCCTTAACTGCCCTAGATTAGGTATGTTCCAGATATAATGAGTAACCGGTATACTCTATGATGAGAACTCAGATTATGGATTAGAAAGGATTTGGCCTTTAACTTTGATTCTCCTACCATATGACCTTAAGCAAGTCTTCCAGTTACTCAGTGTTTCATAAGAAAACATCCCCAAAAGTTACTGCCTTAAAATAACAACTGTGATTTATTTTGCTTATAAATGTGGTATTTTGACAAAGTTTAGCAAAGACAGCTCATCTCTGCTTCATACAGCATTTGCTGAGGTGGTTATACAAGGGCCTGGAGAATCTACATTACAGGTAGCTTAGTTGCCTGGCTGGTAAGATAGTACTGTTGTCAGCTGGGAGCTCAGCCGGAGCTAGGGGCCAAGGGCCTCAATTCTCCACATGGGCCTCTCCATGGCTGCTTGAACTTCCTCTTGACATGGTGGCTGGTTTTTCTATTTTTTTTTTTAAATTTTTTTAATGTTTTATTTATTTCTAGGAGAGAGAGAGAGACAGCGTGAGCAGGGGAGGGTCAGAGAGAGAGGGAGTCACAGACTGAAACAGGCTCCAGGCTCCGAGCTGGCAGTCAGCACAGGGCCTGACGCGGGGCTCGAACCCACGAACCGCGAGATCATGACCTAAGCGAAAGTCGGACGCTTAACCGACTAAGCCACCCAGGCGCCCCGTGGTGGCTGGTTTTTCTAAATGAAAACATCTCAAAAGGAAGAAACAGCTCTATGACTTTTTATGAGCTAACCTAGGAAGTCATATAGACTCCCCCTAGTCACAAACACATCCAAGTTCAGGAGGCGGGGAACACAGACCTGAATGAACTTTTTGTGGGAAGGGTGTCCATGAGACATTGTCAGAAGAGTGGGAGAGTGGGAGGCATTTTGAGGCTGTTTTTGGAAAACACAATCTGCCATAGCAAGTTACTTAATATCAACTTCAGTTTTCTCATTGAAGTAATAATATGCTGGGCACCCTTCTGATCACTTTACACATATTAATTAATTAAATTCTCACAACAACCTCTGAGTTAGGTGCTATCATTTATCACCATTTTCCAGACAAGGAAAATGATGCACAGAAAAATGAATTGCCTGAAGTGACAGAGTTGATAAAATACAAGAACAGAACTCAAATCCAAGTGATCTTCCAAAGGCCACATTCTTTATTGTCCTTTGTAACTAATTTTTATAAGAATACCTGAAAAGGTGTAGACAAACTGTTTTGCACAGTAATCTGGCTCATTCTGAATGCTCAATAACTATAAATAGTTTTGCCGTAGCTGTTATTACTACTGTATCTTACAGTGAATCATTGGGTATGTTCTCTGTGGGGATGGTTTTTCTTATTCATAAAAGTAAATTTAGACTGGCTTAAGGAGTATAAAAGAAAGGAATATTGAAGAAAAAGTTAGAAACTGTCATTACAGTTGGATGTCTAGAAAAAACAGTGAAATAAGAATAAGATTCTCTGATGAAGGAATGAAAAGTTAAATGGCATTTCATTTCAGAATATCTCGAAATATGGTGATTGATGGCAACAAACACATTTTTAAAAGTAGTGCTAAGTAAGGAAGAAGTAGTATTAATAATGTAGGCTTAAGTTTAAGACTAAAATATACCCGGGAGTAACAAATTAATTAAGAATTATATTAGGAGATGGATATTACTGAAATGGTGATCTGTATTTCTAGAAAAAACATGGTTAGCTTTTAATATTGTGCCAGTGTTATTATCAGATTGCTTTCAAACTGGTGATACATGGTAATAAAAATAATAAATGGTGTCTAATCATAAAAACTGCTAATATAAATCTTATGGTCTTCATACCTCCACCACCTTACTCTCACAAAAGAAACATCTTTAGAATTTTGACTGTGCATGTCACAAGCCTCAGACTACTAAAGTATTTCTGACTTGATTTTCCAAGTAATGCCCTGTTGTTGACAATTATCCATCTCCTGAAGGAATGTACTTTTTTCAAATCATCTTTATTATAGAAATTATAAGTCTATGAATAAGGAAAATGGTGGAAGATAAAACAAAGATCTAACATATCCACTTTATGCTTGTTCATAGCAACTTATGTGGATTAGCCTGTTTGTATCTCTTTATTTTATAAGTTACTATGTCACATAGTAAAAAAAAAATAATAATATTAGTTTCTAGGTTCTTCTTTGCCTAACCAAAAGTTCAAAACCATATTGCTAGTCTGAGACACAAGTCACTAGTGGTCCTTTGGTTTAGTTCTCAAAGCCTTTGATATGTTAAATAGAATCCCATCTCCACATACAGTTTGGAAGTAAGACCAGGAGTTCATAAACAAGCCTATGGGATTAATGTGTCAAGCTCCTATCTCTCCGTGTTCTTCCCAGTACTCTCTGGCTCACTATGGCTCCTAATAAGGTCTCTTGGCTAGAAAGCTGGCTGAATCTTTATTTACTCCACCCTGCTGTGCACTTCTTCAACTGGATATGCACCCAGGACCAAGTGAGATGAGGGCAGAGAGGAAAAAAATGCAGTCAATGGGAGTTGACTCTACCGTCTCTGAACTACAGTTTCAGTGAATGAAGGGGAGCTTCACCCTTCTTAAGAATTTTGGCACCATCTCCGCTACCACATGATCACATGAGGGATAGGCAGGAGAGATGGGAGAAAAGAAAGAGAAGCAGAAAAGGAATAGATTGTCACATTCTCTCCTGAGCATTAGGAGCTGCGTTTCCCACTCCCAGAGCAGGATTGTCCTGGACCTCTGTCTGTGACCTGGTGCCCACTTTTGGTGTTCAGTCCATTCAGTTTAGGTTCCATGTGTTGGGGGAGACAGGAGGGAAGGAAGGGAGAGAAGGATGGTAAACTCATCACCAGCTCGGTAGTACTGCATATTTTAATCCTCTCCAGTATACCTGCTTCTGCTTACTTTTCAGAGTTCTCAAATATCTGTTGGGTATAGTATGCTCAGATTTTCTACATAAGCAGGAAAAAAAGGACACAGTTTTGCTTATTCCATCCTTTTCCAAACCAAAGCTCCTTTCTCTGATTCTTAAGGATAAAAGTTATGTAACCTACAATACAGTTTTGTAGGTCTGTTGGTTTTTCTATTTGTTTATTCAAGAGAAACCCCACTTTAGAAATTTCTTTGATGGAAGTTAGAAATTAGAATTAGTAACTGGACAATTTTATATACATCATCATGAGGACTTTATGGTAGTCCCCTACAAGGAAAGTTAGATTGAATATTTTGAAGCACAACCTACAAATTTCTTGCTAATAGATTTGTATTTGGTCTTGAGATTTTCCTTGGGTTGTTATTAATAGATTACAGAAGCAAAATATTCATGGTTATTCCCTCTTAGATTTTAGATTTTTGTTTTATTTTTTTTATTTTTCAGTTCCCCAATCTTTCCTGCCTTCACTGCTTACATGACAGCTAAACTTAATTTTCCTAACAGCAGAACAGCATCTAAGAAAGCAGTGATGATATTGCCTATCCCAGTTAATTAAATTCATGAATTCTGATGTTTTGAGAATTGATACAGATCACATATTTTACTGATAAGTCATTCAGGTTTATCTAAACTTACAGACTATTGAACGCTGATGAGGGAAAGGCAGTCAATTATATTAATATCAGTTTTTGTCACACAGGATGCAATTTAATATTTCATCAAATGGTGAGAACTGCATGGTATGCCAACTAGGATTTCTTGGGGTCCTTTGTCTTAGAGTTCTCTAATAATGATGATAAATTCCTAAAACATATCTAGCAATGTATAGCCTAACCATTCCATTTTTAACATACTATATGTATGGAACAGTTCATAGCGTTTCTTCATTTTGTTTTAGCAGAGACGTGTGTGTATGTTTGTGTGCGTGTGTGTGTGTGTGAGAGAGAGAAAGTACTTTCAAACTGTATTTCAGTATTACCCAGAGACTTCAGTGTTCTAAAGACAATGAAATTGCAAACACTTATAAGGGAAATTGCATTGCAGGGTACATACTTTATTAATATTAGTAGTATTTCAGTTACTATACTCATATAGAATGTGCCTTTAATACATGCTTTTTATAAAAATTATTTTGACCTTATAATATGCATGACATCTCTTATTATTTTAAGCAAACATTTAAAGTTCCTCAAATTATAAACATATTTTTGAAGTAGAAGACTAGTTTTTAACTTAGATTATTTTTATATAATTTTATGAGAATATTTATATATTTTACATTTTATAGACTTACC
>NW_024082152.1:147755-304337 GCF_003009895.1 Hyaena hyaena | reverse complement strand
AAAAACAAAAAAAAGAAAAAAAAAAAAACAAAAAAAAAAAAGAAAAATAAGAATTCAAAATGATTTAACAGTTTGTTTTTTACTGAAGGCCAAGATATGGTAACATCTGTTGCCTGAAAAAAATAGAAAACACATGTAGGATATATTAAAAAATCATTTTAAGGCAATACATCAAATTATGAGAGACTGTGATCCCTGAGAGATAGGAAATAAAATATATAAAAGAGGAGAGCCCTACAACTGTCCCCATTTAGTGTCTTGAGAATGTTTCCAGGCCATGGTGCAGGGAGGAGGGACTCTGATAGAAGCCAGGAGACTCCTTCTGTGGCTTAAGAAGACAGATCTGAGAGTCCGTGTAGACAGAGACAGCTAGATTTCACAAAACAAAGTATGAAAAAGGAGGAGGGTGTTTCCCTAAAAGAGAGTTCCAGAGAGCGCAGACATTCCCATGAGTGTTCACCTGAATTTGCTCATGAGCAAGTAAACCAACAAAGGAGAATAAATGAGATCATAAAAAGCATGCAGTCATTTAAAAAAAAAAAAAAAAAGGAAGAAAATGGAACAAAGAACAGATGAGACAAATGGGGAAAATGTAGCAAGATATGCTTAAAACCTAATCACGTCAGTAACTACATTAAATGTAAATGCACTAAGCATCTCAATTAAAAGAAAGAAGTTGTCAAATTGGAATAAAAAAGAAAAAGCAAGACTAAGAAAAGTACTACCTGCAGGACAAATACTTTAAATATAAAAATACAGGGGCACCTGGCTGGTTCAGTCAGGAGAACATGTGACTCTTGATCCTCAGGGTTGTAAGTGTGAGACCCACATTGGTATAGAGATTACTTAGTAATAAAACCTTTAAAATAAATAAAATAAATAAATATAAAATGCAAATAGGTAAAAATAAAGGGATGTAAGGAAACTTTTGGAGCTGAATGGTTATGTTCACTATCTTGATTGTGGTTAAATATTCATAGTTCCGTACATAAGTCAAAACTTACCCAGTTGTTCGCTTTATATGTATTTTCAGGTTTTTTCACATCAATTACACCATAATAAAATTGCTAAAAATATGATGGTGTGTGTGTAAGGAGCTAAGAAGTCTAAAATTTATGTAACAGTGGAAGTTGAGTTTGGAAAAACAGGTGTGAGCTCAACTCTGTAGCAATTTAAATGCCAAACTGAGTTTGCACTTTATGGTAGAGACCAGGTGTTAGCACACATGTTCTTTAAAAGACCAGGTGGTATACATTTTAGGCTTTGCAGGCCAAGAGTCAAAATCAATGTTACCATATACCTATGTAATCATTTAAAACTCCATAAGCTATTCTTAGCTCATAAGCTTTAGAAAACCAGTGGCTAGGCCAGACTGGGCAAAGGGCAATGTTTGCCAACTCCTACTCTTTTGACAATAGACAGTAGCATGGTCATCTCTACCATCTAGTAATGTAACTGGTAGTAACTATGACATAGATTTGAGCAAGGAGAAAGCAAAGGCAAGCAGATGAGATGAATGCAGTAGTACAAGAAATGTGGATATACATAATAAGGTTGTAGTATTATGGAAGGTCACTAAAAAATAGAATCATTATAGAATTTCTTTATCCATTCATCTGTTGAAAAGCATGTAAGTTATTTCTGTATCTTGGCTGTTGTGAAAAATGCTGCAGTAAACAGGAGACTGCAGTTATCTTTTTGATACCCTGTTGATAAATACTCAGAAGTGGGATTACTGGACCATATGGTAATTCTCTTAAGTTTTTGAGGAACTATACTATTTCCCATAGTGGCTTAAATAATTTATGTTCCCATCAACAATGCAGAAGAATCCCCTTTTCTCCACATACTAACACTTGTTATTTTTTGTCTCTTTGATAATAGCCATCCTAACAAATACGAAGTAATGTCTCATTATGGTTTGATTTGCACTTTTCTGATGGATAGTGATGTTGAGCATCTTTTCATATGTCCATTGGCCATTGGATGTCTTTTTTGGAGAAATGACATAGTCATTTTTTAATTCAATTACTTTTTTGTTGTTGAGTTGGATAAATTCTTTATAAATTTTATATATTAACATCTTATCAGATAGATAGCTTACAAATCCATGATCTCATTTCATGGTTTGCCTTTTATTTTGTTGCTTATTTCTTTTGTTGTGAAGAAGCATTTAAGTTTAATGTAGTCCTGTTTGTTGATTTTTGCTTTTATTGCTTCTGCTTTTGTTGTCCTGTCCAAAAAATCTTTGCTGAAACCAATGTCAGGGAGCTTTTCCCTATGATTTATTCTAGGACTTTTATAGTTTCAGGTCTTATATTTAATGTAGTAAATATAAGCTATTCAATAGTTAATTTTTGTGAGTGGTGTGAGATAGGGATCTAATTTCATTCTTCTGTTGTGGTTATCTTGTTTTTCCCATACCATTTATTAAGAAGACTGTCCTTTCCCTATTGCATATTCTTGGTTTCCTTGTCAAAGATTAGTTGACCATATATGAAAGAATTTATCTCTGGTTCCTCTGTTCTGTTCCATTGGTCTGTGTTTCTATTCTTATTCCAGTACCTTACTGCTTCGTTGATTATAGCTTTTGTTATGGTTTGAAATCAGGGAGTGTAATGACTCCAGTTTTGTTTGTTTGTTTGACAATTGCTTTGGTTGTTGGAGTGTGTGTGTGTGTGTGTGTGTGTGTGTCTGTGTGTGTGTTTCCATACAAATTTTAGGAATCTTTTTTCCTGTATCTTTGGAAAATGTCATTAGAATTTTGATAGAGATTGAATATATAGAAGACTTTGGGTAGTATGGATATTAATAATAATTAATTCTTCTGATCCATGATCATGGGATATCTTTTCACCTGTTTGTGTCTTCTTCAGTTTCTTTCATGAAAGTTTTATAATTTTCACTATATAGATCTTTCCCTTATTGGTTAAATTTATTCCAATGTATTTCATTTTCTTTATGCTATTATGAATGGAATTGTTATCTTTCTTTTTTATGCACAAAGTCAATATAAATTGGATAGAAAAATGTATACAAAACAACAAATATGACTGTAATATTGTTAATAAATAGCTCTTACAAATTAATAGAAATATCAAACACATGAAGTATTCACATACATTGGAAAATATTCTTATCTGGGGTGGCTTGTTTTTGGAAATGAAGTATTCATTCTCTATAAATAAATAAAAAATTAATAGAGAAGAAGAAGAAAACAATTTAAAAGTTCTCAAGACATAGGTACTGATATCTCATTTGTAACAGAAATACAAACAAATCTAAAATCGCTAACTGAATTAATATATGTATATAATGATTATTACATTTAGAGTTCTAATAATTTCATAAAATTTTTCAAGCCTCTGTAAAAACTAAATATATACTTGAAGTGTGCTAAGCATTATGGATAGATGCCCATGTCTGGCTTGTGGCAATTACAAGATATTTAGGTGATAAATGTCACAAACTAGTTGTAATCTAATATGATTCAAGCTAAAAGAGAAGTATATGTTGTGTGCCATTAGTGTGTGTTACATAAAGAGAATGTGACTACTTAGAACAAAGGCTTTCTAACATTTTTAACAGCATAATCCTATGTTTTTAAATGAAATATTATATGAAAACCTTAATATTAAAATGAATAATATTTTAACAATTAAAATGTATTTTTATAAATTCAACATTTTAACATTATTAAGGGAATTTTGAAGTGTATGTGGACATTTCAAACCATAGATAAAGTTGAGAGTGGCCGTACCAATATCCAACTTGTATTTGTATTTTTTGTGATAGGTAAAATATTCAAATTCATGTGGATAATAATTTCAACTGGAAAGATTTTTTGTTTTGTTTTGTTTTGGGGGGGTGTTTTTACAGCCAGCTTATCATTAGAATAATTAATTTTGAGCTGCAGTTGAATCACGTTCTATATCCTTACTCACTTCTTCTATCCCTTATTTATAGTAAAGCAAAAAAAAACACAAACAAAACCCCCTAAATTTATGGTAAGATGAATTACGCTATGATCAGAACATGCACTAAGTAGAAATGTATAAGCTTCTGCAGGAATTTAATTATCGGAATATACACAGTGCAAAAAATATATATATTGAACACCTACTTTATGATAATTACTGTAACCAGCCTGTCCTTGTGGGGTCTACAGCTCTTAAACAAGTAATTGTCATGGTGTTGTTGAAAGGGATAACAGAGGGGTGCCTGGATGTCTCAGTTGGTTAAGCGCCTGACTCTGATATCACCTCAGGTCATGATTTCATGGTTTGTGAGTTTGAGCCTCTCTTGGGGCTTTGTGCTAACAGCATTGAGCCTACTTGGGATTATCTCTCTCCTCTTCTCTCTATTCCTCCCCTGCTCATATGTGCACTCCTTTTCTCTCTCTGTCTCTGTCTGTCTGTCTCTCTCTCTCTCTATCTCTCTTTCTCTCAAAAATAAATTTAAAAAAAGAGTTAAGAGGATGGTTAGCCCTCAAGCTGGGAGGGCTTGGACCTGGGCAATTGGAGGTGCCTCAACCCCTCCCCTGTTTGGACTCCATGGTCTTCCTTCTATTCCCACAGAGTGAGCCATTTTCAAGGACTCACCCTTGAGACAGTAAGGTATTATTGAGACCATCTGGATAGTATACAGTGACAACTCATTCAACATTTCTATATAAAATTTTTAGATTCTGGAGGGTGGGTGCAGATAGCTATTTATCTTACAGCTGCCCAAAGCAATGTCAGTTCCCTTGCTTATTAAAACTTCCACATACCAATCTGGAGTGGTCTGTCTCTTTCTTCTGTCTCTCCTTGACTTCTATGCACAAGGCCAGTTTGCAAACCAATAGGTGTACTACTGTTGACAAGTCACAGATACTTGGAGAAACTAAACTAGTCTAGAAAGTCAAGAAGTGGGACCTAAAAGGGGACTAGGAGATAGTAAGATGATGGATCATGAAATGGGATGGAGAAAAGAGATTTTCAACAGAAGAAAAGGCTCGAATAGAAGAAAGATCATGGTAGATTCATAGAAATTAAAGGAGACCTCAGCAATTCATTCATTCATTGAATACTGGTAGAGGGCCAAATAATGCCTGGCACTGTTGTAGGCCCTGGAGATGCACTTCAGTGAAAAAAAAGTCTCTACTCTAACAGAATATACAACTTAATAAAAAAATTAAACATACCATGTGTCAAATGTTAAATTTCTTAGAGACAGGAAAAAGAGTGGAAAGTAATACAAAATACTGTGCAGTAGGATGTAGCCAAAGATGCAGTTTTAAAAAGGTAATGAGGCTTCACAAATATGGTAACATTTTTGCAAAGACCTGATATAAGGGAAGGAGCAGACCTTACAGATAGCAGGGTAAGAGCAAGTGTTAAAGGCCCAGGAGCAGAAGCCTGCTTTCATGCAAGATTCTGCAGGAAGCATGTATAGTTTGGAGCAGAGTACAGGGAAAGAGTGGGGAGCAAAATCATGCAGTGCCTAGTAGATCACTGCCTGCTGGGTGAGAATAGACTGTAAAAGGGCAAAATCTTAATCAAGGGAGGTGTTCAAGGGAAGTTAGCTTCATTTGATATGGTTGGAGCTGTAGGCAGGGCCAAGCCACAGGTGAATTTATTAATCCAATCCATTTTAAACCTTCACATAAACATGGTGCAAGTCATCAAAGTTTTTCAACAGAGATAAATAATGAAAAGATCTGTGTTCAAAACTGTACTATCCAGTGTGGTAGCTACAAGCCACATGAAGTGACTAGGCAATTGGAATGTGGAATGTGGCTAGTTTGAATTTTTTAAAATATAATTTGTCAAATTGGTTTTCATACAACACCCAGTGTTCATCTCAACAAGTGCCCTTCTCAGTGCCCGTCACCTACTATCCCCTCTCCTCCACCCCCCATCAACCCTCAGTTTGTTCTCTGTTTTTAAGAGTCTCTTATGGTTTGCCTCCCTCCTTCTCTGTAACTTTTTTTTTTTCTCCTTTTCCCTTCCCCAATGGTCTTCTGTTAAGTTTCTCAAGATTGTGGCTAGTTTGAATTGAGATGTGCAGTGAATATAAAATATATGTAATTAATTAGTACAAAAAACCCCAACTAATGTAAAATATTTCAAGAGCTAGATTGTATGTTGAAATGATAATATCCTTGATATATTGTGTTAAATGAAATATATTATTAAAATTAATTTCATCTGTGTCTCTAGTTTTTTAATGTGGCTGCTATAGAATTTAAAATTATTTATATATGTCCTATCTTTTAAAACTATTGGATAGAGCAGGTTTAGAAGATCCCTCTGTTGGGGCACCTGGGTGGGTCAGTTGGTTAAGCGTCATACTTCAGCTCAGGTCATGATTTCACAGTTTCTGAGTTGGAGCCCTATGTCCGGCTCCATGCTGACACCTTGGAGCCTGGAGCCTACTTCAGATTCTGTGTCTCCCTCTCTCTGCCCCTCCCCCACTCTGTCCATCTGTCTGTCTCTCCCTCTCTCTCAAAACTAAATAAACATTTTTTTTAAAAAAAAAAAGAAGAAGGGGAAGGGGAAAGAGATTCCTCTACTTACAAGTTGAAGTAGGCAAGATTGGGCACTAAGACCAGTTTGCATTCTGGTCTCCAAAACAGTTTGAATATCACTGTTATTCTAAGTATTTTAATAGTTGTTTTAAGCATTCTTAAATTCTAAAAGAAGGTGACAAATTAGCTGAAAACACTAAGCAGAAAATTATTTAAATTTTTCTTTTTTAGTTAACCATAAGAAAACACTAAGCATAAGAAATTATTTAAATTTTTGTTTTTTTGTTACCAAAGGAAATAAAGCTAACAATGTTTTGTGGCACAAGATGAAGGTTTTGGCAGGCTGCTTTATATGCTGAACAGTGATTATGGCTGAGATTTGAATAAATGGTAGGGGAAAGAAAACACAATGTTTACAGCTCTTGTCTGTGTGTCTTACAGGTTTTGTATTTGCACATATAATAAGCTTTAGTATAGTCCTATAGTGTTCACATTCCTAATTAATTCATTTTAAAATGGTCTTATTTCAAAAGGCCTTCATAATAATATTTAAATTATATTCAAAATAATAATTGGAATATGCAGAATGCAAGTTCCCATTTATTTAAAAATTTTTTTTAATTTATTTATTTTTGAGAAAGAGACAAAGACAGAATGTGAGCAGGGGAGGGGCAGACAGAGGGAGACACAGAACTGCCCACAAGTTCCCCATTTAAATTTGCACGTTCCTTATAAGTTGCATGGTTTATCAGACTTAACAGATATTGTAATAGATTAGATGAAGATATGATTAAATTTCTAATTGGGTTCAAAGTTTAAAATTATTTGCCAAAGTATTACAAATGCATGTGGTGGAATATATTCAGCTATTTTAAACTTCATAATTAAGTAGAAAATACTTTATTGACAAAATATATATAAGCTGAATTTACTAAATATCTTATAATACATTGTCTTGTTACTACTATATTATAAGATCAAATTTAGAAATTAAATTTTTTTAATTTTTAAAAAATTTTTATTTATTTTTGAGAGAGTAAAATAGTGCAAGCAGGAGAGGGGCAGAGAAAGATGGAGACACAGAATTCGAAGCAAGATCCAGGGTCCAAGTCATCAGCACAGAGCCTGACACAGGGCTGAAACCCACGAACCGCGAGATCATGACCTGAGCTGAAGTCAGATGTTTAAACAACTGAGCCACCTAAGCGCACTAGAAATTAAATATGTTTTAAAGAATATTTTGTTTGTGAAAATGTTAGGGGCTAATTATGTCTTATTTATGTACTCTAAATTTTGACAGACAGAGAAATATTTTGATGATATAGTGTTTTTATTGATTAGTGACAGTATTAATTTATCAACTAACTAGAGAAGAGACTATGGTTGATATTTATTATATATCACCACTTAGAATTTCACTGATAGTGAATAACCACATTTTTTAATGTTTATTTATTTTTGAGACAGAGAGAAACAGAGCATGAGTTGGCGAGGTGCAGAGAGAGAGGGAGACACAGAATCTGAAGCAGGCTCCAGGCTCTGAGCTGTCAGCACAGAGCCCAATACGAGGCTCGAACCCAGGAGCCTTTAGATCATGACCTGAGCCGAAGTCGGATGCTTAACCGATTGAGCCACCCAGGCATCCCGTGAATAACCAAATTTTAATAGTAATTTTACTCTACAGAATTGATCATTTTACTTCTCTTGAATTACTAGGTGATTTATAAAAAATGTTATTATTAAAGCAAACATTAACTATCAAAAATAATCCATTTACAGCATATGCATGTATGTGTGTATGTGCATGTACGTGCACATCTTGTGGTTTATGCCCTCCTAAAGGATGGCATACTATACTACTGGTATTGATTGAATTGCAGTCATTTAGATCTGTAGGAACATTCATCAAAATGTACCTAGAAAAAGACAAAGAGTTTTTTAATTGGGACTCATTAAATTTGTCTCAAAAACTTAGATGACATGTTTTCTTTCTCTCCTGAATATATAAGCAGAAGCTTTATCAAGAGATTATTGTAAAGATTTTTATGTATTTCTAAAATGAGCATTTTGTGAAAATTAATTGGATTAAAATAAGTAGTTTCTTAAAAATTTTTAGAAAAACATATTATTCTTCCTTTATTTCACTTAGCATACTAATTTGTATGTGTAAACATTTTAATGTTTAATTTTGAGAGATCACAAGCAGAGGAGGCACAGAGAGAGGGGGACAGAAGATCCAAAGGGATTCTGTGCTGACAGCAGAGAGCCCAGTGTGAGGCTCAAACCCACAAACCACAAGACTGTGTCCTGAGCCTAAGCTAGAGGCTCAACCAACTGAACACCCACGTGCCTCTAACAGTGTTAATTTAGAAAGTGATCAGCAGTGGTTTGTTTGAGATGAAAAACAACTAAGACCACTTCTTCCTCCTTCAGGACCTTGGATACATACCTAGTCTAGGATCCTTTTTTCTATATCTTCTATTCCTGTGAAAATGTATCCTGTAAATGACAACATGGGTTTAATAAGTAAAGAGAAAATAAGGTCCAATAAAACATTTCATCCTATATCTTCTATAATTTACATTTCATTTTTAGTGATTTTTAAAAAAACTTAGTTATTTGCTTATATTTTCATGGTTCTTGCCATGGATCCTGCTTCGGATTCTGTCTCCATCTTTCTCTGCCCCTCCCCTGCTTGCATATTTTACTCTCTCAAAAGTAGGTAGATAAAATATTAAGTAAATCAAGTATATGTATTAAACATATCTATCTACTTTTGAAATTAATTCAAAATTTTAAATGAATGTATTTCAGTATAACAAACAGAAAAATCACTTGACATAAAAAATAAAAACAAAGTTAATAAAAATAAAACAATGTTATCAAACTATATGTAGATCTTGCTAAACTCTGAGCATAAGGCCAGTTTTCATTTTGTTAAAAAAATAAAAATCACAAATAGGACAGGTGTTAAGATAACCAGCATATATACCAGCATCACACTGGGACTTTTTCCTCTAGTACTCAGAAAGACTGAAGAAGAAATGGAATGCAAATACATTTTAAACAGTGTGATTCAATGTTATTTAATGCTATCTCCCATAACTACACAAAATAATTTCCCTTAATGCCAGTTTAAGGGCATCCCTACACTCTGGTAGACAATTTATTTTGTATATATTGTGTTTCAGGTATGCTTTTTAAAATTAGCATCCTGAACTAAAATGTGAAGTTACTATTATATTACCAATTTTGAAGAACTCATTTCATTAAATGTTACTATATATTGACTCTTCTGTATATGTGTGACCCTGAACTCTGAGATCAAAGTGTGTATAAATTAAAGTATGTTGTACATGTGCAAATAAAAGAACTCTAGAAATAATAACAAAATTTAATTTTCCTGTTTTTACAGCTTGCAGACCAGGATTCTATAAAGCATTTGCTGGGAACACAAAATGTTCTAAATGCCCTCCACACAGTTTAACCTACATGGAAGCAACTTCTGTCTGTCAGTGTGAAAAGGGTTACTTCCGAGCTGAAAAAGACCCGCCTTCCATGGCATGTACCAGTAAGTCTATACACTTTGCATTTGGAAATCCTGTTTTCAACCCTTTTGGTCTCTTTATTCTAAATTGTTTTTAAAAAACAGATACACAAAATCCTGTAGCAACCATGATTTTCTTCTTTGATAGCAATGAAGAAGAAAGTTTCTTTTTCTTCTCAGCAAAAATGCTTTTCATCTGCCTGCAAAGAAAGTGTTTATTCCCGGAATTCACATTGATCCATAACATGCAAATCCTGGCGCTGATCTGAGACCCTGCAGATTTTCTCGAACTGAACTGTAGTCTGTCCTTAGGAAGTTAAAGCAGTTTAAGGCTACCTAAGAAATTATAAGCAAAACTTGTTCTTTGCTTCCCCCTTTTCCATGTTAAGGCACAACAATTTAGGTCCATCAAGTTTATAGTGTGTGTTGGGGAGGGGTAGGACTTTCAGACAGAACTTTAAAAGTCATTGTGCTGTTGTTTTGCAGAAAAGTTCTAGTTTTCCTTGACATTTGTCTTTTAGGGAAAGTATTTTTTATTTTGTCCACATTTCACCTCTCACATTCTCTCCAGTATTGGGGTTGAAACCAATAGAATATTAAATTTAAATGTGAATGTTATTTTAATGCATGCAACTGAGAGTTTTAAATTATTTGTACTCTTTTATTATAAAGTATTATAAAATATAGTTTACATTTAAAAAGTAAAAGTGAAGTCTATTAATGCATTGCTAAGCTATGCAAAAGTAAAATGTCACCTCTTAGATAGCTATAAAAGTCTTGTTAAATACATAAATAAGATATTATAGTAAAAATTTGCCCTTCTGTTTGATGAATTTGGTGCCAAACTATTGCTTATCTTATGCAATTCCATAAAAGCAAAAATAGATTAAGAAATATGTAATGTTACTATTTCCTTAGAGACAATGGTGATGTCCCATTTCTTTTCACTGATGCAGTTTGTAGATTTATCTGCATTACTACAGACTTTAATATAAAATATTTTTATAGAACCCATTTAATAAAAATTTAACAATTCATTAGCAGTTGTAAATTTTTCTTTCTGATTGTAAATGCTGAGTGACCATTTTCTTCAGAAAATTGTAGTTCGGGAAATTACTACTTGGCATTTTTTCATTGGAACATATTTTAAGTTAATAAATAGGAAGAGGATAATTCAAAATATATTTTTCTTATCTAATCATGGAAATAGTTTTTAATAGGAAAATCTTGCCATTACTATGCACATGAACCCTCCTTGTATGGTTACTGTATATTATTATATTGTGGAGAGCATACTCCATAGATTAATGGTGGTTATTTCATATGGGTACAGTACTGTCAGGCAAGTATATCTTAAAACCTGTATCAGAAACTGGGTGGAACTTCCTAGGGGAGTGATAGAGAAGTTTTCTTTTTATTTTCTTAGCAGACCATAAATAGACAATTGACAAATTGAAGGAATAAATTGATTTACATCAATCTAACCCTTCAGTAAGGTAGCAGGGGAGGCTTGTAGTTCTGGTTAAGGAAATAAATATTGGATGCAATAAGGTCTATGAAGCTGGTAAACGAGTCTGTCATTGAATCAGCGATGTGTATTTATCAGCATTGTGTTTATGTTTTTTTAGCTGTTATTTCCTTTAAAGATATTTCCTTTTTTATTCTTGGTATATAAATTATGTTTATATATATCTTTATTTTTTATCTTTTATATGTTTTAATTTTATTTTAATCAAGTAAATATCATTTGGTATCATTTGCCAGGGAACTGTAATCGTCTGTCTGATCTTTTGCCATCTTTATTTATTTTTTTAATGTTTATATATTTTTGAGACAGAGAGGGAAGGAGGGAGTCGAAGACACAGAATCCAAAACAGTCTCCAGGCTCTGGGCTGTCAGCACAGAGCCTGACATGGGGCTCAAACACAGGGACCATGAGACGAAGTCAGACACTTAACAGACAGAGCCACCCAGGCATCCCATTTTGTCATTTTTATTAATCTCTTGTTCATGATGGATTTCTTTATTTCATTTCATTTCATTTTTTAACTTTTATTTTATTTTATTTTATTTTATTATTTTATTTCCAGTGTAGTTAACATACAGTGTTATATTAGTTTTAGGGGTGCAGTATAGTGATTCAGCAATTCCATACATCACCTGGCGCGGCGCTTGTCATGACAATGCTTGCCTGCAGCTATTCAAGCGGAAGCAGAGAAAGGTTTGATATTGGTCATTGTTAGGCAGAGTTTTAGAGAACAGCATGCTATGTTGTCATCAAAAATTGAAAGAAAAAACTCTTCTAAAAAAGGTGAATGCTTTAGTCAGATCTCCCTAGTCAACACCTAAGAGGCTCCCCTCTCAAGGCTTTTCTGTGTTACTTCCATAAGGACTTCTGTATGATGTTTGAACAAAGACTTATAGCATAGTGTATTTAAGCTCACCATCTTTTAGAGTCTAATTATCTGAGCATGATTCTTGGTGTTGGTACTTGGTGGCTAGTAACCTTGGGCAAATTCTTTAACCTCTCTTTACCCTCAGTTATCCCATGCATAGTGATAATAACAGTATGTACCTCATTCTGTAGTTACAATGATTAAACAAGTTAATAACTAAAAAGTGCTAAGAACAATACCTAGCACATAGTAGGTGCTGCATACATGTTTGTTTAGCACAGAAGCTGTTCTTTCACAATTCATTTTGAAATAGTTTTTGATCAGCTAGTATTCAAACTATCACTCAGTTTATGGTTGATACTACTATACTAGGCTCATGGATTCCATCATCTGCATTCCTACAAACTGAAAATGTGTATATACTGAATTCTTGAACTTTTCACAAAATACATTAAGTCCTGCACCTCTATTGCCTGTCTAATATCAGCCAGATTTTCTGAATTTCTAGTCTAACTAGAGTGAGAGACCCTAGCAGTTATTACAGTATATGCAGAAAAAGTAAGGACTATAAACTCCAAAGTATCATTGCTCTTAAAAATCACAATATTAGATTTTTAGGGAAGAAAAATAAAAAAAGACAAGGCAGGAGGTCATTGAACAATCAGATTTAAGAGGACCAGGATAAGTTCACTGAGATCTAGAACATTTAAGGCCAAGAATCAAGCAATCAGCCTTTCCTGTCTTTCATTAATCACAAATAATAGCTGCATTTTAATAGATACTTCCTCTCTTAACTGCTAGATCATGTATCTATGAATTAGACATTCTTTATCACCTTTGTTCCAATAGTGTGTTATCTAAACGGCAGAATTTAGGTCAATTAAGCAGTCAGTGCTATCACTTTCTAGTATTTTTGTCAGTCTTAGCATTTGAAACTGCTTTCAGAGAATCTTCCAGGGATTTAAAAGGAGTCATATTTTTCCTTAGTATCAGACGCACAGAGATTTTAGTTGTATGAGTTTAAAGAAAGTGAAGGACTAAAATATTGGAAACGATAAACTAGGACATTTGGCTATTACATGGCCTACCAGGGAAAGATTTTATATATAGGTATAGTATGTGATCATATAATTGATATGATCTTAAGGATCCCAAGAACTCTTCTCTTGCTCCATAGTGCCACCATGAAAACAATAACAACCACCCTTAAAAATGTAATTCCACCATTAAGAGTTTTATGATTTCTTTGGATTTTCAATGTAGAGATAGGTATCTTTTTATATCATAATCTTGAGACACATCATATATAAGATTTATAAAAGTTGTATTAAGATTTTATTCTTTTAGAGCAGTTTGAGATTCACAATAAAATTATGAGAAAATACAGAAATTTCCCATAAACCTCCCTGCTTCCAGATATGCATAGCATCCCCTAATATCAGCATCTTCTACCAAAATAGTACATTTCTACAATTGATAAACCTAATCACCTAAAGTCTACAGTTTACATTAGGATTCACTCTTGGTATTGTATATTCCTTGAGTTTGGAAAAATGTATAAGGGCATGTATCCATCATTGAAGTATCTTACACACTATTTTCACTGGTCTAGAACACCTCTGTGCCCCACCTAGTCATACCTTCTACAGCGTAACTTCTGGATACTACTTATCTTTTTACTGTCTCCATACTTTTTTGCCTTTTCCAGAATGTCATATAGTTGGAATCATTCACTATGGCTTCTTTCACTTAGAAATATGCATGTAAGATTCCTCCATATATTTCATAGCCAGATAGCTCATTTCTTTTTAGTGCTGAATAATATTCCATTGTCTGGATGTAACACAGCTTACTTATCTATTTACTTCCTGAAGGACAACTTGGTTGCCTCCTGTTTTGACAGTTATGAGTAAGCTGCTGCAAATATTCAGGTTTTGTATGGACATAAATTTTCACTTCCTTTAGGGTAAATACTAACGGGTGTGATTTCTTTATCATATGGTAGGAAAATGTTTAATTCTGTTAAGAAACTACCAAACTACCATTTTGCATTCCTACTAATAAAGAATGAGAGTTCCTGTTGTTCCACATCCTTGCCATCAATTGATGATGTTAGTATCCTGAACTTTGACCATTTCTAGTAGGTGTGTAGTAGAATCTCACTGTTGTCTTAATTTGTATTTTTCCCTGTTGACATGTAATGTGGAACACCTTTTTACCCACTTTTTGTCATCTATCTTCTTTAGAGAGGTGTCCACATAAACATTTTTAAGTGTTTCAAATGGCTATAGTTTTAAAAAAATGATGCCTATATTCAAAGTTAATTCTTTCAGTGGTGGTGGGCAGGAGGGTGACCTGATCCTCAATCTATTGGATCTGGCTATTTTTAGTTTCCTTTCTGCCATTTTGTTTCCTCTAACTCCTTCCTCACAACCTATAAGCATTTCTATCGTTAAAATAATACTCCAAATCTAATAATTTTTCTCCTCAAAAAAATAATATTGGAAAAGCAGTCTTGGCTATGGTTACTTAATTTTTTAATTACTTTTTAACATACCATATTCAGATTTTTGCTCTTCAAGAGAGCAATCATATTTTTCCCCCTACCACTTCACATAAACTAGATAAAAAAATTCACCAATGATCTTTGCCATTTTGTTTTAGTAATGTTTTTGTCCTGTTTTTCATATTAGTTGGCTTTGGTTGTTTGAAATTGTTTCCTTTTATTCTAGGACATCATATTCACCTTCTAATTTTCTCACCATTGAATTTGTCACCATTGATGGTTTCTCTTCTTTTTCTTATCTGTTAAATATTAATTTTCTTCATGTTATTTTATTTCCTTTCCACATGTGCTCATTCTCATGGCTTCAAATACTACCTTTAAATAGATGGTGTCTATATTTTTATTCATATTCTGGTCTTTCTCCTAAAGTCCAAACTTGTCTAGCCAACTGATTGTGGGATTTGACAACCTATATGTCCTATGGAAACTTGCCCAAATGTCTGGCCTTACATCATACCATATTCCCTTTGGTTATTGATCTCATGGACTTCTGGAATTCTGAATTTGTCCTCATCCTTGGTGCTAGCCATTTCTTGTACTTGAAACACTTTCCCTCAAAGTCTTCTTATGGCTGTTTTATTTTTGCTATTCAGGTTCAAATATCAGCCCTTAAGACAAGCACTTCCTGACCAACCATTCAAAAATACAATCCCTCCCAGTACTCTTTTCCATGTAACTTTTTTTCAAAGATTTTTAAGTTTATTTATTTTTGAGAGAAAGAGGGGGGGAGAGAGAGAGAGAGAGAGAGAGAGAGAGAGAGAGATCAAGCACAGGGGAGGGGGAGAGAGAGAGGGAGAGAGAGAATCCCAAGCAGGTTCTGTATCATCAGCACAGAGCCTGACACGACACGGGGCTCGAACTCATGAACCATGAGATCATGACCTGAGCCAAAATCAAGAGTTGAACAATTAACCAACTGAGCTACTCAGGCACCCCTATCACTTTTTATTTTTTTTACGGATTATAACAGTCTTTGAAATTTCTGTTTTATTTGTACATTTCCTTCTTTGTTTATTGTTATTCTAGCCCCACTAGACTATTAAACCCATGAGATCATGGATGTTCTTTCCCTTTTATTCTCAAGCACTAATAGTAGTACATAGGCACTAGACACTAGATTCTAAAGTTTATTTAGAACTCATTTATTTGTTGAATGTGTAAACTAATAATTTCAAGCTCAAACTGCAAAAAACAGTTTACTGCTTTCTCTCTCATCCTTCTCATCCACCCAAGCTTTATGTCCTTGTCCTGGTGAATCCTTATCTACTCATGCATCTAAGCCAGAAAGCTTGGAATCATAATTCTTGCCCTGATCTTAACATGTCCTAGAAATGTTGTAGTCACAAGTACTATCAATTCTGCCTCTTAGCATTTCTTCTGTCCATTCCTTCCTGTTAGTTCCTGGCCCTGTCCTTTTAGTTGAGGGCTTCAACTCTCCCTTGGGCTAACTTAATAATACCCTGGCTAGTCCCCTTCCTTTAGTCTTCCATACCTCCAAATATTACAAACATTAGAAACAATAATAAACCTTGATTATATTACCATTTCTTCCTAAGGTCTTTCAAATCCCAACCCCCATTTGCCAAAATTGAGAGTCAATCCAAGGACATTCAAAGTCCTGCCCTGACCTGTCTCTCCTCTATTTTTAAAAAATTTTTAATGTTTATTTATTCTTACAAGAAGAAGAGAAGGAGAGAGAGAGAGAGAGAGAGAGAGAAAGGAGAGAGAGAGAGAGAGAGAGAGAGAGAGAGAGAGAAAGCGAGCATGAGTCGGGGAGGGGCAGATAAAGAGTGGGAGACGCAGAATCTGAAGCAGACTCTAGTTTCTGACCTGTCAGCACTAGCCTGATGTGGGACTCAAACTCATGAAACGTGAGATAATGGCCTGAGCTGAAGTCAGACACTTAACAGACTAAGCCACCCAGACGGCCCTCTCTCAGATGGCCCTCTCTCTCTCTCTAATTTTAACTATATTAGGATCTTTCAAACAACCCTACTAACCAGTTATATCAGCAACATACTTGCAAGCTTAGGCCTTCTTGATTTTTAAAAATTCCTTGTTTTTGCTGGAACTGCAAAATACATGAAAGAAATTATGAATAAGAAATTTAAAATGAAATACCAAAATGTTTTCTCTGGATCTTTAATCTGCTTCATAAACCCTTAACTGTATTTCTCAGGTGACTAATTAATGTATATTCTGTGCTTTGAAGGATGAGCTTTGGAGGACACTCCTTAATGTCAGGTCTTGGTCAATTAGGGCTGCCTCTGAGAGCAGTTGAGAGCACTGGAGACGCAGCTGCCTGCCAAGAAATCTGTTACCAAAATAACTATCTAAAGCTTTTCCAAGCCAGAAGGGAAAAATACTCACTGAGGTTAAAGACACAAAGGAAAATAAGAATTACTAAGAAAGTACTTGTCCAGCAGGAAAGGCAGAGAGCATGAAAGGGTCAAGAGAAATGAAATGAGGGTCTAATACATGGTTGCATGAAAAGTTAGACAAAATATAATTACACTGTCATAGCATTTTTACTTTGATGTTTCTCATATGTTTAAATCAATAGGATTTTTTAAAAGCTACTGATCAGATGCTGGAAGATTAACACTTTCAATAAACATTTGTTTTACCCACTTAGAAAGGTTCAAAACATAAAATGTGAATCATATATATATGGGTAATTCTAATGGCCATCATTAAGGATTTCTCTGTTCTTTGGTCTTCTAAATAGGAATCAAATACCTTATGAGTAAAAAGTTTTTTCAAACTTCATTCTTAATATAAAGGCAAATATCATGGTTTTGTGTCTTTGTACTTGACATACAGTGACGAGGATTGACAATGAACTTATAAAAGTAGAATTTACTTTTTTGTTCTAAGGCTAATATTGTAAAATCGCTTCTTTATTTCTGGAATAATCGGCAACTTTAAAAGTCATTATCTCTCATTCTTATTTTGAATAGAACAGGTAGTATGTTGAAATGCAGCAGGTGTTCTTCATTTGCCCTGCCCAGACTCACGTCCCCCACTTCTGGGTGGGTATAGGATGTTCTCACCCAGGGACCCCTGTTGTGCTTGCTTACTCCTCATTTTCCCATATCTTTCAGTTTTTTCTTCTCTCTTTCCTAAGTATGTTTTGCTTGGAGAAAACTATTCTGGTTCCTTGCTTTTCCATCTCACAACTGAAATACAAAAGTACAACTAATTGGTTAGGTGGCTCATTGTAAGCACAATGTAGGAACCACAGTTTTGCAGACGCTAAAATGGGAGAACTTGTGAAAATGGATTTTTTTTACTTCTAGAAGGCGATGTTACATTCTTCTCTTACTATAGAAAATAACCCTGAATATTCACTCAGCACATTGCAATGGTATATTTTTTAAATTAAAATGACTTTGACATTATGGAATAAGTACCTGTATGCAATGAATCCCAGCTTCCCCAATACTGATCACTGATGTAGGATGTTATTTGAGTTTCATGGAATTTCCTAAATGCAAATATTTTAATCTTTATTTCAGTGGAGGTTCTTTTACCAAATCACCTGGGAGAGGTTCCTCCATAGAAAGAGATAGTAAGTAGTCTTTCTGCTCATGTTGGAGAATTGAGTTACCACTTGCTCCCAGGCCTCTCACAGTTGGAATTCTGAGTATTGTGCCTTTCAGTATCATCTAGTGGTATGCAATAAACCATTTACCAAGAAGCACCCATCACTGGAAAGAGAGCATTCATTATTATCTTCACAGTGTTATACATTTTGAGAAAGGTTATTAATTTGCTTTAATCTATTCATTTATTGTTTTATTTTCCCTCCCAATTTATGACTGTACTTAGTCTTTCCATATTTCTCTTTTCTATTTCTAATGAGTATTTAATTAAAAATAATAGACTCAAACATAGAAAGAGCTGTATGTAGGTGTGTATAATTTTTTATATGGTATTAGGGAACTCGATGATATTTGACTCAGAAGACCCAAAGCTAGCCTACTCATTATTTCATTTGTATTTTAGTGTGCTTTTATCATAGCTATGTTTTTGCGATGTAACTCTTGACCTGTACAGCAATAATACATTTCTGTAATTCATACAATTAGTTATTCTGTGAGTTTCCTTTATTTTTTCTGAAAAGATAAGGGTGGCCGATCACCATTTCTTGGAAGTTTTCCAAGATAAAATTATATCTATGCTCTATAGCATAGAAATTTGGGGCCACAAATGTTTACTTTTCAAATTCATAAGTGTTTTTAAGGAATTTAAAAGTTTTTAATGAATTTAAAACTGTGAGAAGCTTTAAATTCCTTCCCAATGGATAGATGGGTGACTACTCTTTTTACCTTGGGTCTTTATTAGTTAATCTCAGTTACTGTAATAATAGTCATTCCCTTCCACTTCTTGATTTTCAAGTTATATTAATCAATCCTTCACCAGTAACACCAGGATATTGGAAAGATTATAACCTCAAACTTTTTGTTCTCCAATATTTGTGAAAATTGACACTATTTGAAAAATAATTATTGGAGGATTGCATAAAACTATGCATTCTATTTGTTCCCTTAGTAAAAGCACATATTGCCTTTGGATCAGCCTGGACCAGAATAAACTTGTGTACAGTAATACAAATATTTCAATGTAATATGTATCCTTGCTAATTCTTAGCCACATCTTCTATAAAATGGCATGAATAACTACCTTTTGGGTTTATTGTAAGATGAATGAAATAAACCATGTGGAATATGAAGTACACATCTTAGAACAAAATGAATACTCAAGATGCTAGCTATATTTTTAAAATTCATAACTATAAAGGTATAAAAATGCTCATTTCTTTCTCAGGACCAATAGAGAAGTGTCACAGGTGGGTAACACCTAAATTGCAAACTGAAGGATGAGTAGGAACCCTCCACGCAACAAAAGGACATAAAGGAACAGTATGTGCAAAAGCACTCAGATGCAGCAACAGGGAACAAGATACCTGGTTATGAAGGCATGTGATGACAAGGTTGAGAGGTTTAAGTTTTATTCTGGAAGTGAATGGTATTTGGCCAATAAGAATTTTGTTGTTTTTTCTCTAACTGTGAATTTTAGAAGTAATGGAGAATCTAAAAAGAATTATCTAAGTCACCATTCATAGTATTATGAAAACGTTAATGGATAGCAAGTCTTTTTTTCTCTTTTTTTTGTTAAGTTTATTTAGAGAGAGAGAGAGAGAGCACAGAGGAGGGGCAGAGGGAAAGAGAGAGAACCTAAGCGGACTCCACACTCAGCACAGGTCCTGACATAGTTTTCAATCCCATGACTGAGATCACGACCTGAACCAAAATCAGGAGTTGACTGTTCAGCCAACTGAGCCACCCTGATGCCTAAATGAATAGCAAGTCTTAATGTTGGACATCAATTTAGTTACTGAAGTAGGTGCAAAAATGTTGAAGACAATGAAAATATGTGAAATGCAAAGAATTTGAAGTTCACTTGCTGCTGTATTTTGAGCAATATTTATCTTGAAGATTTAATTTTCAATTGCTCTTCTGTATATAAAATTGTTTTAAAATGCTCTTAGATAACATTAAAAAAATCTGCCATTGGAATGCAATACATTTCTCATTAATTTGTATGTTTTGAAAGTTTGTATTTGATAATATTCTCTAAGCAAAGCACTATAAGATACTTTTAATATCCACATGTGTTTTTTTACCTATAAAATGAATACATGTAGTAGATAAATATAAATATAAATATAAATATAAATATAAATATAAATATAAATATAAATATAAATATAAATATACCTAGGTATCATTACATCATTAATACACTTGACATAATTACAGTACTTTCCTGGGCCTCATTGCTTTATCTGAATAAATTGATTTATCTTCCCTCCAGTGAGGTTGAAGCCCTATGTTTGTGATTACTTATCATTTATTTCCAAATATACAAACATTTTGTGAACAAAACTTAGAGTACAAAGTGGCTTAGAGAAAGAGAATACAGAATTCTGTTTATAGATATACCTATTAAATACATTTTTCAAAGATCATATAGGAAGGACATTAGATTAACAATATGGCTATAGATAAAAGTCAAATAGCAATAATTCAAAGAATGAGATGATGTTTAGAGTTTTAAATTATGTCCATATGCAAATCTGGCAACCTATATTTTTGTACATCATTAAAATCTAGAAATGTACTTTTTCATATGAATTATTCCTATGTGTTTGTCTTTCTTTAGTGTATTTACTCATTTGCAAAAATTATTTACCTAGACAATTCTAGATGATTCAGTATATTTTTTAAATATTCTTTTTGACATAGATTAACATAGAACAATTTTTCTTTCCTTTGTAAACTCATAGATATAAGGAAATATCCTTTTTATTAGGTGACTATATTACTATATGCATTTTTTCATTTTTTAGGTTTTATTTAAATTCCATTTAGTTAACATACAGTGTAATATTAATTTCAGTGGTAGAATTTGTGAGCCATCACATACAACACCCAGTGCTCATCACAGCAAGTGCCCTCCTTAATATCCATTTAACCCTACTTGCCACCAATTCCCCACTCCAGCCACCCTCAGCTTGTTCTCTATAGTTAAGAGTCTGTTTTATGATTTTCCTGTCTCTTTTATACCCCATGCTCATCTGTTTTGTTTCTTAAATTCCACATGTGAGTGAAATCATATGATATTTGTCTTTCTCTGACTGATTTATTCATTTAGCATAGTACACTCTATTCCACCCATGTCATTGCAAATTGCAAGATTTCATTCTTTTTGATGGTTGAGTAATATTTCTGTGTGTGTGTGTGTGTAAATGTATCTTCATCCATTCAACAGTCAAAGGACATTTGGGCTCTTTCTAGAATTTGGCTATTGTTGATACTCCTGCTATAAACATTGTGGTGCTTGTGTCCCTTTGAATCAGTATTTTTTTTTTTTGAATCAGTATTTTTGTATCCTTTGGATAAATATATAGTAGTGCAATTTCTGGTTTGTAGGGTAATTCTATTTTTAACTTTTTGAGGAACGTTGATACTGTTTTCCAGAGTGGATGCACCAGTTTGCATTCCCACCAATATAGTGCAAGAGGATTCCCTTTTTCCTCATCCTTGACAACACTTACTTTCTGCATTGTTAGTTTTAGCCATTTTAACTGGAGTGAGGTGACATCTCATTGTAGTTTTGATTTGCATTTCCTTGATGATGAGTGATATTGAGCATCTTTTAATGTATCTGTTAGCCATTGAATGTCTTCTTTGAAAAAGTGTCTCTTCATGTCTTCTGCCCATTTCTTCACTGGATTATTTCTCTTTTAGGTGTTGAGTCTGATGAGTTATTTATAGATTTTAGATAGTAACCCTTTATCAGATATGTAATTTGCAAATATCTTCTTCCCATTCCTTAGGTTGCTTCTTAGTTTTGTTGATTGTTTCCTTCACTGTGTAGGAGCTTTTTATCTTGATGGAGTCCCAAGAGTCCCTTCTTGCTTTTGTTTCCATTGCCTCAGGAAACATATTCTACTATATTCATTATTGTCATTAAATTAACAAACACATTTAAATTATTGCCAAGTAGTAACTCATAAAATATAGTTTAGTAAATAATATCCTTCCATGATTTGATACTCTCAGTTATTTGGATCAAACTTTCATTGTTCTTAAGATTAGAAAGTGAATCTGCAAACACAATTAGCTATATAGTAAGTGAATAATTAGTCTCAAGACCATTTGAAAAAGACCCCTATTTATTTGTGAGTTAACATATTTCTATAATTATAATCATGTAGTATAAATCTATAGGAATTGATGTAGTAACTGAATCACAGTCCTTAAGTTCAGTGTCAGCCTCTTAATGTTCTGCAGAATGCTAGTATTCCTATAGATGCTTCTTGGAAAATAAGGTTCGATGAGCAAATTTTTAAAAATGTTGGATTCAACAAAGTGAAGCAAATTATGTTATTTTTGTTTCCATATCAGTCTACCAGAGGAATCTTAATTTGATTATGAAACTCATTTTTGTGGGATATCTCATGGTATTAGAAATATTGCAAAGGATATATTTTAGGAAATATGGTTCTATTTTTAAAAAATTATATAAAATGAAATAAAACAATAATCATAGCCCACCTGGCCTCTGCTACTGTGAGGAAGATGGGGGCTGCAGGCTC
Organism: Hyaena hyaena; assembly: GCF_003009895.1. NCBI lineage: Eukaryota > Metazoa > Chordata > Mammalia > Carnivora > Hyaenidae > Hyaena > Hyaena hyaena. The sequence goes on along the minus strand of NW_024082152.1, from coordinate 281,150 downwards.
GGTGGTTTTCCGGGAAAAGAAAAGACTGTACAGCCCCCTGGCTGTTTCATAAATTTGCTATTAGAATAATATTCCTTCATTCTTTAAACATTCAATGGAAGAATCCAAACTGAAGCAAAACATTAAAAAATACTTGCTAGATACACTAGTAGAAGTAAAATTATAGTTTTATTGTAAGGTTTAATATACAATGGATTTGAAAAACAGCTAGTTGCTAATCAGAATAATTGCCCTCTCTTATGAAGTCATTCTGTAGGGTGAAGTCTTTTCTTCTATGTGAATTACTTGTTTCCTGTAAAGAAAAAAAAAAATCAACATAAGGAAATCCCTGAGAGTTTTCTATACAGATGTCTCCAAAAGGGTTATTGTACCAAGTTTTTATTTCCAATGTCACATAATCTTGGTATAATTTATAAATGATAACAAAGCAATCAGGCCACATTCATAAAAGCCCAGTGACACATAATTTACTTGAATCTGAGGATTAGAATTAATTGTCTCTCTTTGTTCCAAGTTTAAATCTTAGTAAATGATTCACTGCATGTCATTACAGCTTAATATTTGCATGAAATCACAGTTTAGCTGGCATAATTTAACAGCAATTAAAAAGCTATTTAATCGTCATGCAAATTGGTATGAGGGCCCTTGAGTAAGAAGGGTGTCTGCCTTTTTTTTTTAAAGTATCTCCAGGCGGACAGTTAGATACTTGCAGACACCCATAACATAATTGATAACATTCATCCTATTCATGAAAATATAAGTGAATAATAATTCATGATTTCTATTATAAATAAGAGAAACGAGCAACAATATGAATATGTCATTCTGTAGGAAGACCTTTTTATGATAATGATAATGAATCTTTATCTTCCAGGCCTAAGTCTAAGTTGGAGGTAAAAAGTGAAACGTGTCATTTTGCTGCAGTTTGTAATGCCTTCTATATTTTCCTTTCTTTTTTTTTTTCCTTAAATGGTTTATGGTCAAGTTGGTTTACATATAACACCCAGTGCTCATCCCAACAAGTGACCTCCTCCATCCCCATGACACCCCCTGCCCCTCTCCCCCCACCTCAGCCCTCAATTTGTTCTCAGCATTCAAGAGTCTCTCATGGTTTGCCTCCCTCCCTCTCCCCAACTATTTTTCCCCTTCTTCTCCTGCTTCATCCTCCATTAACATCCTCTTAATCCACCTATATGTGCAAACATAAGGTATTTATCCTTCTCTGCCTGATTTATTCCGCTCAGCATAACACCCTCTGGTTCCATCCATGTTGCTACAAATGGCCAGGTTTCATTCTTTCTCATTGCCATATTGTATTCCATTGTATAAATATACCACATCTTCTTGATCCATTCGTCCATTGATGGACACTTAGGCTCTTTCCATGTTTTAGCTATTGTGGAGAGTGCTGCTATAAACCTTGGGGTCCATGTGCCCCTATGCATCAGCACTGTATCTCTTGGGTAAATTCCTAGCAGTGCTACTGCTGCGTCATAGGGGAGTTCTATTGTTAATTTTTTGAGAAACCTCCACACTGTTTTCCAGAGGGGCTGCACCAGTTTACATTTCCACCAACAGTGTAGGAGGGTGCCCATTTCTCCACATCTTCACCAGCATCTGTAGTCTCCTGATTTGTTCCTTTTAGCCACTCTGACCAGTGTGAGGTGGTATCTCAGCTTGGTTTTGATTTGTATTTCCCTGATGAGGAGGGATGCTGAGCATTGTTTCATGTGTCTGTTGGCCATCTGGATGTCCTCTTTGGAGAAGTGTCTGTTCACGTCTTCTGCCCATCTCTTCACTGGATTATTTGTTTTTCAGGTGTGGAGTTTGATGAGTTCCTTATAGATTTTGGATACTAACCTTTTATCTGATATGTCATTTGCAACTATCTTTTCCCATTCCGTCAGTTGCCTGTTAGTTTTACTGATTGTTTCCTTTGCCGTGCAGAAGCTTTTTATCTTGATGAGGTCCCAGTAATTCATTTTTGATCATGGTTTCCTTTTTGAAGGCAGACGTTTCTGCAAACTTCTGGAACATGAAACGGCATAAAGCAAAGTATGCAGAAACCTTTTAGAAAAGCTAGCCATTCCCTTTCTAGGTCAGGCTTTAGGTGATATACATACAGATGGCTGAGGCCCCTACACATCAGGTTGCTGTTATCAGGATCCAAAGGAAAGAAAGAAAGAAAGAAAGGAAAGAAGGAAGGAAGGAAGGGAGGGAGGGAGGGAGGGAGGGAGGGAGGAAGAGGAATATATAAAATAACCATTCTTAGTATTTCAAACCCAATACATAGTTATGTAGATTTATGAGTAGTGTTGTGATACTGTAACACTGTATAACAGATCTCACTAATAAGTTCCCTATGCTTATTAAGACTATTCCCTACACTGCATCCAGAATGCTTATTTCTTTAAACACATGGCCTCCTTATATTAAATCTGTAAGTCTGTTTTTGTTGTACATAGAAAAATTTCCAGACTCATTCTATTGACCCTAGGAGTTTTCTGCTATCCAACCCTTCTTCTTCCTTTAAGCTCACTTCTTGGGGCTCCTGGGTGTCTCAGTCATTTAAGCATCTGACTTTGGTTCAGGTCATGATCTTATGGTTCATGAGTTCAAGCTCCACATCGGGCTTTCTGCTGTCAGCACAGAGCCTGCTTTGGATCCTCTATCCCCTCTCTCTGCCCTTCCCCCACTGTTTCTCTCTCCCTTTCAAAAAAAAAAAAAAAAAGCAAAAAACAAACAAAAAGAACAAAAACAAAACACCACTCACACACTTTTTAAAAAAACCCTCACTTCTTGCTTTTTCCTTTTGCATTCTAGCCACAGTGATTATCTGCCAGTTCCATGACTATTTTAAGATCCTTCTTGACTAAAGAACCATCCATCTACCCTTAATATCCTCACTCTTCTGACATCCTCCTCACTAAGTCCATGAGGCTTTCCTCAGAATATTTCTCCAGATTGGTTATTCTGATAATGTGTATTTCAGCTCCTTTCCTTTTGGTTTTGCAATTGCACTTATTATAATTTGAATTTTATTATTCTGTTTATGGTTTATCTGCCATTCAACTAAACTGTAAATAACAAAATAGGAATTATGTTTGTAACATTAACACTTTAAATCCAAGATCTAACAGAGTATCTGGCACATATAGTAGTCACTTACAAATATTTATTTCATGAGTGATGACTGTATCTTGAAATCCGACAGAAGCCTGTAGCAAAACGTTAATCTTTTCCTGTGGAAAGAATGTTGTAGATAATACTCTCCCACCTTCTTTTTTTTTTTTTTTCTAATTTTTTTAATGTTTTATTTATATCTGAGAGAGAGAGAGAAAGACAGCGTGAGCAGAGAGGGTCAGAGAGAGAGGGAGATACAGAATCTGAAACAGACTCCCGGCTCTGAGCTGGCAGTCAGCACAGAGCCCAACACGGGGTTCGAACCCACAAACTGTGAGATCATGACCTGAGCCGAAGTCGGACGCTCAACTGACTGAGCCACCCAGGTGCCCCAATACTCTCCCACCTTCTAAGCAAATTCTCTTGATTGCAGAAAAATTAAAGAATTGTTTTAGATTTCCTTTAAGGTAATTTTTTTAAAGTATGGCAGGAATGTTATTTCATTAGTTATTTATTCAATAAATTATTTTTAAAGTATCTGTCAAAAGCATAGTCCCTTAATAAAGGATTCTGTATTATTTCACACATAGTGTAGTGCCTGACACTGAGCAGACCATCACTTAATGCTTGTACGATGAATAATATAAAACTGAGGTTTGAAGTGCTCATATAAGTGTAAAATATTGTTGACACAATTTTAAGAAAAGACTGGAGCAATTAAACGATATTAAGTACTCTATGTAGTATGATCCATATGGAAAATTAGTGAGAAAAGAGACTGAGGAAACATGCTCATGCACTTGTTAGGACTGACTTGGTTTATGCAGAATTTTGATGATAAAGAAGATTCTGTGGATCCCGCTGTTAGCTTTTAAAACACACTTATTTGTGTTTAGTATAGTTAACCTAAGTAAAAGTCAAATCACCATATCTCATGTATACATACCTCTTTTATCCCTTCCATATAATACTTTTATTCCATGAAATTGGCAAGGCCCCAAGAAAAGTCTTTTTGCTACTTCCAGCTTTCCTTTCTCTTCTTCTTCTTTCAAACTCTCTGTCTACCTAAAACCTATCATTTTTTTCTCAACCCACGAGAAATAGATCCTTAGGTATTGTCAAAGGTAGTAAGTGGGAGTTTTATCTATATACCAAGTGTAGTATGAAGACTGAAAGACTGAAAACAGTATGTTTTGAAAATGGTGTAATAATTATTAAGATGTAATTTAAAACATCACATAATTTAAAATAAAGTTTGCTTATTATATACTTCAGTAAACAAATTTTCAAAGTATAATTATATCTTTTGGAGATCTTTGGCTTTTGATTTTAAATACTCATATTCACATATCAAAATGTTAAGATATAGACCATCTACACTGCGAATATTCCTTTCTTATTAGACTTAATCAGAAGTTTTTCACCATATTTCTTTATTCCCATTAGAAGAAAGAGGTCAAACTAATATAAAAGTCAAATGTTTATTAAGTTTTCAAGTTAGCACCCTTCTCATTCATTGTCCTACACATGTACATTTGTTTTTTAATTGCTTTTCTCTAGGGCCACCTTCAGCTCCTAGGAATGTGGCTTTTAACATCAATGAAACAGCTCTTATTTTGGAATGGAGCCCACCAAGTGACACAGGAGGGAGAAAAGATCTCACATACAGTGTAATTTGTAAGAAATGTGGCTTGGATACCAGCCAGTGTGAGGACTGTGGTGGAGGACTCCGCTTCATCCCCAGACATTCTGGCCTCATCAACAATTCTGTGATAGTACTTGACTTTGTGTCTCACGTGAATTACACCTTTGAAATAGAAGCCATGAACGGAGTTTCTGAGTTGAGTTTTTCTCCCAAGCCATTCACAGCTATTACAGTGACCACGGATCAAGATGGTAAGTTCCACTGCTATTCTCTCTAAACTTACCCACCACTTATTCCTGGTGGACTTCTATTCACTGAGGTACAGTTGTATACTCCATATGCTAGAGAAGTGATTTTCTGGTTGTTGTTCTTACTGTTTTCTAAGGTCCAGAAAGGTATTATTTATTGATAAGGTTATTTAGTAACTTATTAGTAAGGTTAATTAGATATAATGCTACTCTCTAATGTTTATGCATTGCTTTTGATATAATCCTATACAAATACATCTTAATGAGCAAGTATATATTACCTCACCAACAAACATCAGATACAAAAAAAATGTTGCTAAGTGAATGGAAATTCAGTTATTCCACTTATGTTGCCATTCCTTTCCCATATCAAATAAAGCAAATAGTAATAATTAATATTGATTATGACTCGTATCTATGATGTGAAAACATCACAGCCAACATGTTTAATTATGACCCACTTTGAAAAGAGCAAAAAAATATCCAGAAATAAATCCAAATGCTATTGTTAAGTACCATTTGTAAAAACTAGTTACATTGTCTTTTTAAAAAATCCAGTTACTTTCAGTTAAATGTTCCTGTCATAACTCTATACATTTTTACTGCAACATAATTAGGCAGGAATACTTCTATGATTTTTATAAGTGTATATTTTCTTTAACTCCCTCATATCATAATTTATGGTAGTACATGAATCAAGAAAAGCATCAGATTTCTAAAAACTCCCTTTGAAAAGCATTCATAAATTATGTGGACACACAAACAATTGTCTTACAATAGAAAATATTGTTATATATGAGGTAAATTTATAAAGATAAAACTACTCTTTTATATTGAATTTGTTGGCTAACTCTACTGTAACAAATGCCATACACTATGTGACTTAAACAACAGAAATTTATTTTCTTACAGTTCTAGAGTCTAGAAGTCCAAGAATAAGGTGTCAGCAAGGTTGATTTCATTCTGAAACTTGTCTTCATTTTACCTTCATTACTGCTTTGAAGGCCTTATCTCCAAATATAGTTACGTTCTGAGGTTCTGAGGTTAGAACTTCAACATATGAATTTTGGGCATGGAGGTACAGTAAGGCAGCATATGGTGATATTTAAAATGAAAGTATATGGAATGTGTTGAAATATTACTCAGCAATAAAAAGGAAGAAATTATTGATACACATAACTTAAATGAACTTTAAGGATCCTATGCTGAATAAAAAGCCAATCTCAAAGGGATGTATACTGTGTGATTCACTTATATAACATTCTTGAAATAACGTAATTATAGACATGAGGAATAGATAAATGGTGGCTAGGACTGGGATTTGAGAGAGAGGCATATCACTATGAAGGGCAGGAAAGAACCTTGTGATGATAATACAGTTAAATCTCTTTTGTGGTGGCATTTACATGAAGCTACATATAGGATAAATTGCATTGAGCTACACATACACAACATGCCCTGTGGATTTTATTACCCATATCAATTTTCTACTTTTGAATTTGTACCATAGCTATGTAAGTAGTTAATACTGGAGAGGCTGAGTAAACGGTGTATGGGACTTCACTATATATATTTTTATGAATCTATAATTATTGCAAAATAAAAAGTTAAAAAATATTGCTAAACCTGTAAATGCACAGAAAAAAAACTTTAACATTTTACTAAGAACATTTTAAATGAATGTGACTTTTATTTAAACTATCACACATAAATTCCCATTGCCGATGATCTTTAGAATGCATCTAATAAGTAAAGCAAAGCCAAACAGTATCATACAATCATCATCTTTGTATTTACTGTGCAGTTTTCCCCTTTATTAGCAAATAGTTACACACCATAGAATTTGCTTTATGGCTATTAAAATGGAATTCCTATTTCCTCTTTTTTTTTATTCTTTCCCATAATATCAACAGAATCTTGTCAAAGTATATTCAGGATAAAACAGACTAGGGTCTTTTGTTCCTCTCAGCATTAGCAGATTATTTCTAAGGCCTTTTGGCTGTCGCCAGGTCAAAAAATACAACTCAGAACAATTGTTCTTAACTACAGGGTATATATAATAAGTTGGGGAATAAAGACAGTGTATCACAGGGGCACCTGGGTGACTCAGTTGGTTAAGTGTCCTATTTAGGCTCTGGTCATGATCTCACGCTTATTGGGTTCGAGCCCCTCGTCAGGCTCTCTGCTGACTGCCAGCTCAGAGCCTGGAGCCTGTTTCAGATTCTGTATCTCCCTCTCTCTCTGATCCTCCCCTACTCACACTTTCTCTCTCTCTCAGAAATAAATATTTTTAAAAATAAATAAATAAAATTTTTAAAAATAGACAGTGTATCACTTTAAATAAAATATATACATAACTATATTTACATATTTCCATACAAATTACACTGAACAACCTTTCATTCTAGGATTAAAAGAGTTACTTAGTCTACTTTCCCACTTAGCACAAAGACAGAATATAAATTGTTTCTCACTTTTAAAATGAGAGAATTCATTAAAACTGTATTGCTGTGATGACAGAAGGTTAATTGGAGACAAAATAAAATATAGTATCTATATATTGACACTATAAATTCTGGAAGGATAATATTATTAAACAACCCTCCCCAGTAAATTTTTCTTTGTTGTAGACTGTTAAGAAACAATTATCGCTAATTTAATTTAACTGTGTTTTAGATATAAATACTAAGAAAATTCATCTTACATATATTTAAGTATCATCTTACATATATTTGAAAAGTACGTAAAGGACGTAAACTGAGCTAAAATACTGACATAAAATATTTAATAAAATAATATGACAAGCAGAAACAAGATAATTCTCACTACATTTCTTCAACATAGTACTAGAAGTCCTAGAGACAGCAATCAGACAATTAAAAGAAATAAAAGGAAACAAACCTCAAGAGACTCTCAATGATAGAGAACAGACTGAGAGTTGATGGAGGAAGGTGGATGGGGGATGGGTTAGACGGGTAATGGGTATTAAAAGAGTCCACATGTTGTGATCAGCACCGGGTTTTGTATGTAAGTAATGAATCACTGAATTCAATTCCTAAAGCCATTATTATTGCACTGTATGTTAAATATTTAAAATTTAAATTAAAAAAATAAAGCACCTTACATGAAGAAAATTATTTAATTTAAAAACAGAAATTCTGATATGCATATAATATTCTTATTATATTATTATATTATATTATATTATATTATATTATATTATATTATATATCTATTATATTGCAACAACATGGATGGACCTTGAGGGCATTGTGCTAGGTGAAGTAAGTCAGAGAAAGACAAATACTACATGATCTAACTTATATGTGGAATATAAAAAACAACAAAACAAAAACATGAGCTCGTAGATACAGAAAACAGATTGATGGTTGCCAGAGGCAGAGGGTGAAGAGTAGAAAAAATAGGTAAAGGGAGTCAAAACTTCCACTTTTAAATAAATGTCATGAAGATATAATGTACAACATGGTGACCATAGTTAATAATACTGTGTTGCATATTGGAAAGTTGCTGAGAGTAAATCTTAAAAGTTCTCATCGCAAGAGAGGAAAATCTGTGATGATGATGTTAACTAGATATTGTGGTGATCATTTCATAATATATACAGTTATATGATCACTATAGTGTACTACTGAAACTAATATAATGTATGTCAGTTATACCTCAATAAAAAAGTACAAAATATAAATAAAGAACTAAATATTAAAAAAAGAAATAAAAGTCATCTAAATAAGTAAGGAAGAAGTAAAATTTTCACTGTTTGTGCATGACATGACACTATATATACAGAAAACCCAAAAGACTCCACCAAGAAACTATTAGAATTGATAAATCAATGCAGTAAATTCACAGGATACAAATCAGTGTGCAAAAATCTGTTGCACTTATATACTAATACTGAGGCAGTAAAAAGAGAACTCAAAGAATCAATCATATTTACAATTGCACCAAAAATTGTAGGATCCTAGGAATAAACCTAATCAAAGAGGAGAAAGACCTGTACTCTGAAAACTGTAAAACACAGATGAAAGAAATTAAAGACAGTAAAAAAGAAATAGAAAGACATTTCATGGTTATGGATTACAAGAACAAATGTTAAAATGTCCATACTACCCAAAGCAATCTACACATTTAATGCAATCCCTATCAAAATACCAAAAACATTTTTCACAGATCTAGAAAAAACAATCCTATAATTTATATGGAACCACAAAAAAAAAAAAAATAGCCAAATAACCAAAGCAACCTTGAAAAAGAAAAGCAAAGCTGGAGGCATCATAATTCTGGACTTCAAAACTATAATGACCAAATCAGTTTGGCACTGGGATGAAAATAGATACATAGATTAATGGAACAGAATAGAAAAGCCATAAATGAACCCACAACTGGATGATCAATTAATATTCAACAAAGCAGGAAAGAATATCTAATAGGAAAAAGACAATCTCTTCAACAAATGGTGTTGGGAAAACTGAACAACATTCAAAAGAACGAAACTGGACCACTTTCTTACACCATACACAAAAATAAACTCAAAATGGATTAAAGACCTAAATGTGAGAACTGAAACCACTAAAGTCCCAGAAGAGAACATAGGCAGTAACCTCTTTGATGTTGGCCATAGCAACTTTTTTCTAGATCTGTCTCTTGAGGCAAGGGAAACGAAAGCAAAAATAAACCATTGGAACTGTGTCAAAATAAGAAGCTTCTGCACAGTGAAGGAAACAAAACTAAAAGGAAACCTAAGGAATGCAAAAAGGCATTTACAAATGATATAGCTGATAAAGGATTAGTATCCAAAATATATAAGGAACTTATAAAACTATACCCTAAAACAAATAATCTAATTAAAAATGGGCAGGAGCATGAATAGCCCTTTCTCCAATGAAGACATACTTATGGTCAACAGACACATAAAAAGAAGCCCATTATCACTTACCATCAGGGAAATGCATGTAAAACCACAGTGTGATATTACCTCACACCTGTCAGAATGGCTAAAATCAGTAAGAAGCAATAGGTGTTGGTGTGATGTGGAGAAAAAGGAACCTTCTTGCACTGTTGGTGGGATTGCAAACTGTTGCAACCTCTGTGGAAATCAGTATGAAACTTACTCAGAAAGTTAAAAATAGGACTACTTGATGATCCAGCAATGGCACTACTGGGTATTTACTCATAGTATACAAAAACACTAATTCAAAGGAATGTATCCACCCCTGTGTTTATAGCAGCAGTATTATTTACAATAGCCAAACAATGGAAACAGTTTAAGTATCCATCAGTTGATGAATGGATAAAGAAGATATATATATATATAATGGAACATTATTCAGCCATACAAAAGAATGAAATTGTGTCATTTGCCATAGTATGAATGGAGCTAGAGAGAATAATGCTAAGGAAAATAAGTCAGAAAGATGACCATTATATGATTTTATTCATATGTGGATATTAAGAAATGAAAAACAGATGAGCAAAGAGAAAACAAAAGAGAGAGGGAGACAAACCAAGAAACAGACTCAACTATAGAAAATGAACTGATGATTACCAGAAGGAGGATAGTAGTGGGATGGGTTAAATAGATGATGGAAATTAAGGAGTGTACTTTTCGTGGTGAGCACCAGGTGATGTATGAATTGTTGAATCAGTGTATTGTACACCTGAAACTAATATAACACTATGTTAACTGGAGTTCAAATAAAAGCTTCAAAAAATAACAAAAATAGACATATATGCAGGATGGCAGTGAGCTACTAAATATTAAATTACATCTACCTTGTGCTAACAAAATATATTTTATGACCAGCTTTACAAGTATGAGTGACTGTTTCCATGTTGATTTCGAGAAACACCGAGAAGGCCTTGTCTCATTGTATGTGAACTTCAGACAGTAGAGAATCACATCTTTAAGAATACAAATGCTTTAAGCAAGGGTAACAATATAAAATAACTCAATCTGTGTCTATGCATGTATCAATTACTCTTTTCATATCATATCCTAGTGTTGGGTAAAAAAAAAATGAAGCTAATAGTAACTGGAGTCTCCCAGAACCAGACTTCAGCTATCATAATGTGTGCTAGCCTTTTTTATAATAATAGTTTTACTGTTGCAAATTGAAGAAGGCATTTTCGATCATCCCACTTGGGTAACTTTGGAAAATTTCTTTCAAGAAATTTTAAAGGCACTTTCCAGAGTTATATTGTAGGTAACACAGTACAATTTTGTTGACTAAGAGGACCACAGTCAAGGATTTTTTTCGTTAACTGTAGGTTACATATCATTGTTTTCATACTAAGATGTTAAAGTGATACATGCTGTTCACAAAACCTTTAATTTATTCAACATACATACATTGCTGCATGAGCCCTTATGAACTTTACTCTCTGATGGGGAGACAGGTAATAAAAAAATAATTTAACAAATATATAATTAGTATGTGATAAATCCCACAGAGAAGAGCAAGATGCTCTGAGAGCATGTATTCTCCAAGTCTGGGGAATGAGGTTTTCCCGAGGAGCTGACATTTAAATTAAGTTTTGTTCTGTGAGATGAGTAGGCAAAATGAGATTGAGATGGACAAGGAAAAGTATTCAGAGCAGAAGAAACTAAGCAAAGAGAGGGTAAGCAATTGAGGGATTAGGTACTGATAAATAATGTACCCAAGTTATCTAAAAAGTTGATATATTGTCGAGGTACAGCAGGATTTAGAGAAGGAACTAAAGGTTTGACTTAAAATTTGGAGAAATGAGTAGTGAGTGTCTATAAAATAACCAAGACGAGTTAGGGAATCAACTATTTATCAGAAGATGCTGCTATATTATCAGACCCGCAAACAGGGAAAAAGAAAATCAGCAGAATAAAAATATGGTTTATGAGATGACACTAATAGGAGTAAGGAAGTAAAATATTAGAGACCAAAAAGTATAGACAACTGTAATAATTATGTTTTTACTACTTTTAGTGTGTGCATCTTAAAACGTGGAGATAAAGAGTACATATTCATTGAATTGTCTTTTCTTTAATGCAGTTGACTAATATGTATATGTATCTTTTCTTATTTAAAAAAAAATATTAAGGAGATCATATTAAATAATCCTGACTTAATTGTTTGGTCTCTGTCTACAGTTAAACAAATATAAGAAAAAATTCCACATCACTCACAACCACTTAGCTGTAATTAGGAAAAACATTCCTTGATTATTCTGGTTCCTGTTGGATAAATAAGATTATAGATTTAAAACTATGACTCTCATAATTAGAAATCTTGGCAATAAACCTTAATTAACTGACTTCTACAATCCCTCAGAGCTATTTTTGCAATCTTCTATTTTCATAGTTTATTTAAATGGCCTTTAAAGGTGTTTCATTTAGAAAGCAACACTTAGAAAACATTTTATTTTAATCTTTAGTGTATGATAAGAAAACTAAGGTGTATAGTGCAGTAAAAGGAATTATTCAGGTCAGAGACAGTAAAAGAGAATGTTAATCATGGATAGTCAACCTGAAACAAATTGTTTGCAGGTATCCTGACATCTGCAAAAACCTTTAGGGACCATGTTCAAAGTGAAAGAAGTGCTAAATTACAAACCAATTCTACTGATATTTGCTAACGGGTCTTTAAAGCAATTCTTGTCAGTACCAGGTTGTCTAATTCCTTGGTTTCTTAAAATGTACCTTTAACATCCCATCTCTGCCATTAGGTGACTATTCTGCGTAGTTCTTATGTTAGGCTCATATTTTGATTGGAGATTTTATATTTTTGTTCAGGCAGCAATAATTGAACTAACATTGAAAATAGATTTAAATAAACCAGATTCTCATATATTTATAAACTTGAGATGTCTATTTGATTTACAGTCTGCTCCATTTTTGAAATACAGTCTATCTCAAATGCTGACCTTTTATACATTGCTGGAGTAGGTAATTAGGAACACTATAAACATTCATTCATCTTCATATCTGTATTTTAAATTATTTAAAAAATTTTTATGCTTTACTTATTTCTGAGAGAAAGAGAGAGAGAGGGAGAGAGGGAGAGAGACAGCGTGAGCAGGGGAAGGTCAGAGAGAGAGGGAGATACAGAATCTGAAACAGTCTCCAGGCTCTGAGCTAGCTGTCAGCACAGAGCCCGACGCAAGGCTCAAACCCACTAACCATGAGATCATGACCTGAGCCTAAGTCGGACGCTGAACTGACTGGGCCACCCAGGCACCCCTTAAATTATTTTATCTCTGGATATCTCTCACAGTCCTGTCAGAATTCTTGACAGCAAATACTTATTTTTCTAGAATCTGCACGTCTACTCAAAGTAAAAAAAAAAAATCAATATGTTTTAAGTGCTTACTAAATATACACTGAACACAAGCCAATGACATAAGTTTCTTCAAAAAGGCAATAATGATAATTTAAGAGAGATGCTGTATTATTTGTATTTTTCATATTTCTTAAACACAAGAAAATTACATATTAAAAAACTACCAACACCTTATATTGAAGGATAAAACTTTCCTATCCAAGAAGTGTTTCTTCTCTGAAAAGTATGCTGAATATTTCACTTATGAAAGATAATTGAAATGTTGGTCCAGTTAATCATAACTAAATAACTTTATGGTCCAGTCAAATATTAAATTATAATAGATAATTTATTAATGGATAATAATATACTTTACTTACTTCTAAGAACTATCAAATTACTTCCAAGCCTAGTGTCTTTTTGTAGCATGCATCTGAGTAAATGAATGATCTAGAAAAGGCCCTTAGACTTTAGAAGTTAATTTGCTGAGGTTAGTTGGTGTCTCTATTCTCAGTCAACAAATGAAAAAATTGAATTGATCTCAGTCAACTATGTTCAACAGCATACATGTTTCTATCTCACTGAACCATAAATATGTATTTTTCATATTTTGCTTTTTGAGCCAACATGTGAGCCTCTTGAGAGCAAAGATTATGTATTTTTGACTAAGAATATTCTCAAACTACATTGTCTGTAATTTCACAAATCTCTGATGACTTGCATTAACAGAAATAGGAGATAATTTGAGTTGTCTTGCATTCATTAACTTATTCATTAATTCACTCAAAAATGTTTAGTGAATATTTACTGTGTGCCAGGAACTTTTTTATGAACTAGTGGTATAGTGAATAAAGGAGAAAACAAACAATAACAACAACAAAAACAATTAAGTGTCCCTGCCTTCACAGATACTGTATTTTAGTGGCAAATAGTGATAAGCCTATGAAGAACTAAGCAGAGTAGGAGCTTTGGAAGAAAGAGAAGGGGGATTTTTACATGGGGAAAGCAAAAATACCTTTCTTCATAACATAACACTTGAGCAGATCATTAGTTAAAGAGAAAACCTGTGAGTATATAAAAGACTTGTAGGCAGTGGGAATAAAAAAAGGAAATGCCTTAAATTTAAGCATAAATTTGTCTAGAAGGTAATTGCATATATTTTCTTTAGCACATACTAAATTTCATGCTCACTAAATCTTCTGGTGCTATGCTTACAGAATTTTCAACAAATGTTTCAATCAACACTAAACCATCCTTTAATAGCAATCATGTTTTTTTTTTTTTCTTGGTGATCATACATTGCTAGAAAAATGTGTTTAATCCTAAACTTGATTTTAAGCAGTTGGCTCTTAGAGTTATTAGCTGTTTTTCTGAAGAATTCTCATTTGCACATTTTGCAGGAAAGATGACTAAGTAGAAATAATAAGCTCCTATTGCTATTATAATGCCTTTACTACTACATTAACAATGTTAACAGCATTTGTTCATACAAATTGAAAAGTATTGGTAGATATTGTTAGTAAAGTATTTTAAATCCTGCAATAATAGACATGGTTAGTAGTGAGGATGAATGCATATGATCATATTGTGCATAATCTCTATCTGCCATAGGTTTAAGGCTCTACTTTATGATTAGGTATACGCTAGCCAAGTATTTGCTTATTTCCAATGCAGTTCTTTGATAGGAGAAAGAAGCCAAATTAATTTTATCAACAAAACTCTGACTACAAAACAAATCGACTGATTTGGATAACTGATTTGTTGGAGATTACTATTAAACACTAGGTTTTTAGGGGCACCTGGGTGGCTCAGTCGGTTAAGTGTCTGACTGCGGCTCAGGTCATGAACACATGGTTCGTGGGTTCGAGCCCTGCATCAGGCTCTGTGCTGACGGCTAGCTCAGAGCCTGGAGCCTGCTTCAGATTCTGTATCTCCCTCTTTCTCTGATTCCCTCCTGCCCACACTGTCTCTCTCTCTGTCTCTGTCTCTCTCTCTGTCTCTCCCTCTCTCTTAGAAATAAATAAAAAACATTCAAAAAAAATAAATAAACACTAGGTTTTTAAAAACATATCTTCCAAAATCTGTCTTTGTTTTAAATATTATAAATGACTGGAGGTACCTGGGTGGCTCAGTCTGTTGAGCATCTGACTTCAGCTCAGGTCATGATGTCACAGTTCATGAGTTTGAGCCCCACATCAGCTCACTGCTATCAGCCTGTCAGTACAGATCACACTTCCAGTCCTCTGTCCCTCTCTCTCTTTGTCCCTCCCCCACTTGTGCTCTCTCCTACATAAATAAAAAAAAAAAAATTAAATAAATAGATAAGTAATAAAAGATTGCAAAAGCATTAATGTGTAAGAATTAAACTAAAATATTTCCAAGGTTGATAGATTTTTCTGATCATTATGGAAAATATGAAATGTCTTCATATTTAAATAATTTGTAAAGATTGAAAACAAATTGCTGACCTTTTAATCAGACTGAAATTACATATAAAATCTTCAGATCAAATAGCTATTTTTCTTCCATGTATTCCTCAACACTTTTGCATTTGGTTTGGATTCTAAAACAGTCAGTTCCAGCTACATAATTTGTGGTGCCCACTGAAAAATGAAACTACAGGACCCTTTGTTCAAAAAGCAGGAAAAAAGGGTCATTAAAAGTACTAAAATATAAAGCCTTTTCCTTCTGCAATTTATATCTAACTTGTCATGGTGCTTTTTAATTGTCATTTCATATTCTTTGAGGTAATCAAAAATACAATTTTAAATTGTTAATGTAAACTTTACAGTTCATTTTTATATAGCTCAGTGCCACCCTTGAATGCAAATATAAAAATGTTTAAGTCATCTGTGGAATCATCGAAGTCACAGAATCCTTTTCCTTAACCCTCCTCCCCTATTACAGTCTCTAAAGTTTCTCAAGCAGACCAGAAATATAGGCCATATTTAGAAGGTGTTGGAAGGTCTTGCCAGGCACTGAGTCAATTCAGTGGGCACTTCCTCTGCACAGGGATACTTTTACAGAAGAGATACCCCCATTCCCAAGGCATTCCCAACCCACAGTAGAAGGAAGGACTGCTAAGGTCTTTAAGCTGCCTTTCTAGAAACTGTTGGATACCTGCATGGGTGGGTAAGAAGCATGCCCCTAGTAAGACATGGCCTCTTCAGAACATGGACTGCCAACACATACATGCAAACACACACACACACACACACACAGAAATTTACACTCCTGGGGGCTAACAGACCCAGCCTAGACCCTCCTTGTGCATATGTCCAGACCCCACTGGAGACAAGAGACAAACTAGAAATGTGATCCTGACTTCTCAGTGGCCAACACAATTGCTTAACTCTGGTAGAAGGTGGAAGCCATGAAGGGGCAAGACAGGAACTGGAATATTGCATGGCAGATAGCAAGGGAGTCTGTTTTGGAAAACCCATCTTAGAAATGTGGGAAGGTGACCAGAGGCTGGACCTTGATTAGAGCCTAGGCTCCAGGCTCCCAGTGCATGCTCTTTGTCCCATCACACTTCACTTAAGAAACATGTATTCAAAGATAAAATTTTTATGAATTTCAAGATGACAGTAGCTGAGCATTAATACCCTACATGGGAGGAGGGAATTATGTAGCTGAGTAAGTCACACATTCATAAAGCAAGTTTTTACAATTGAAAATTTTTTACAAAGCAGTAATGTCATTATTTTTCCCATTTACCTGTATGTGTTAGCCAGCAAACAAACGTTATCAAACAAACGTGACTGTGATGTGCCAAGTACTGTGCTGTATGACCATGTAGTGAAAACAAGATGCATGTTTGAGATAGGCTGTCTACATTGTAACAGCTAACAATGAGTCCTTCATTCCCTAGATTTAGAAGTGAGAGCTTGCCTAAGTAAAAAAGACTATATAATAACTGATTCAGTATACATTTTCAAGAACTGAGTGCCTGAAATATTACTTAGTATACAAGTCCTTAAAATATGTATAAAGTAATGAATGATTAAATAGTGATATGACAGGGAGTGAATGTTGACATTTCACTTATCTATTTTTATGAAAGAGAACCTAGTTGTTTGACTACACATTTATTCTGTTAGGCACCAAGCAAAGCTTTCAGTTATGAAAGATTAAAAACAAGGTAATTGAAAGTTAGTTCCATAATGTGCCTAATGCTATTCTAATTGTTTTGACGTCCTAATAGACTAAAGGTGAGTCTTCATAACTATGATCCCTTTATGCTTTGCTGTATATTGTCATACGGAGTCATTTCCAAGGTAAACCCTTAGATAGAGAAGAGGTTTTTTTTTTTCCCCTCAAAATAATTATAATGTAATTTGAATTATGTGTATTCATCCTTTTAAATTGTAATCCAGCTTACATATTTCTTAGGTACTTTTTCATTAAAGCAAGTCTTTGTGAATAGAAGTGGACTTTTCATTCCATTTCATTTTGCCTTTTAAAAATTATGTAACTCTTCTGCTCTAAGATATGTATTACCTTTTACTTTGTATAAAAAACTATATATCTCTTCCACTCTAAGATATGTGAATTCATGACTTATCTTTTTTGCTTCCGATTTCAAGCTGTCTTTATATAGTAAATGATTGAATATTTTCTATCAGTTTAGATTATATTTTGATAAATATATTTGATAGTTATGTCCTATCTCCTAATTTTAAATTTTTAAGCTTTTAAATTACTTTTCATGAAGATAAGTATGTTGGTCAGTTGTAGATACGAATTCCACATTAAGATCCACAGAAATTGGGAATAGGTTCCTCATTCTATTTTTATGAGAAGAAACATTTAATGTGCTGATTATTTAAAAGATTCAACTGCTGTTTTTATTTATCAGTTTTACAAAATAAAACTGAGATATTTGTATTAAGAGCAGAACAATTAAACCTCTTTCAAATGCTACATAATTATATATTTAAATTTAAACTATAACTGACATGCAAAATTATTTCCTAAAATAAACTATTTTCCAGTATCTGAATTTTATTAACCTAACTGCTGCCATCTCATATCAGTTTTACACTTATTTTACAAGGTGACAATTTTCATGTGCCTTAAAAAATCTCAAGAGACTATTGACTTCAACAATAAGTTATCAGACAAGATCCACATATGAACATTACATAAATAAATATGTATATTTTAAATTTGTATGTTATAAATAAATTTTATTTATCTTATTTCAGATATCTCTAAGAAAGATTTCCAATCCTCTAGTGTCATTTAACGGGCTCTTTTAGTATAGTTTTCCATGTATCTCACCTAAAATCTCTCTTCTGCCTCTTAACCTATTTAAGAAAATGGGGAAAAAATGAATTGTACTTCAGGAGGTGGAGGATCACCATTCTCTGCATCAACACTCTCTGTGAACAGAAAGACTTTTGTAGAACATTCCAATTGGATCATTACTACTTATTTCACTTATAAGTTTATCATCCTCAACTCAATTGCTTCTCCTGTTCTCTAATTCTATATTCTTGGTGGACTGGAGAAGTATTATATGTTATGGCCACAAATCTTAACAGGAGCCACAGGAGAAAAGACAGTATAACAGATTAAGGACTCTTAAAGAGGCCCTCTAGGATGCATATTCCAGGTAACCTGAGAGCCTCACAGTCATTTTCTAAATGACCACGATGGCATTGTTAGGGTCCAGGGAAGACTCCTCTCCAAAAGGAGAATAAGAGTCATGGAATCATCAAGAAAACTTTTCAAAATCTGAATACTTCCACCATGCTATTCTGCCATAGTAATGGTGGCTCCAAGTAATATTTTTGGAAGAAAAAAAAAAACTACTCTAAATAATGTGTAGTTACTGATGATGAGCAGTGAGTTTAGGTTTACTCTTAAAATCTTAAGTTTTTCAATTCTGAAACTTGAAATAGGAAAGTGTTCTATAAAAATTATACATTCTTTTAAAAATTTATTTTTGTAGAATTCACAATATGAAATTTCATATCAAAATATTGAAGAATGCTTTTATCTTCTTTTATATGACTGAGCTGAAGCTAACATGGCCAGACCATGCTAAAAAATATAACACATTTTGACATAGTCAAGTAATTAGAACTTTAAATGTAGCATAAATTAAAATAAAGGGATTCGTTATTTCTTTATGTCAAATTTAAGCAAAATGTGGGGAAAAAGTCTTAGAGTTTTCTGTTTGACAGTATTGCCTTTGGTTATTGATTTAATAAAACCATAAGAATAGTTTCCTGTTAAAATCATGGCATATAATTTATTGATGAACTATAACAATAGTCCCCTATTAATATCATTCTGTATAATTTATTGCTATTTTAAAAGTAAATATGAGATATAGCTAACATGAAATATAATTATCTCTGTTGTAAATAAAATTTTGAAAATAAATTATTTTTTAAAAATTTTTTAATGTTTTATTTATTTTTGAGAGAGAGAGACAGTGTGAGCAGGGGAGGTTCAGAGAGAGAGGGAGATGCAGAATCCTAAGCAGGCTCCAGGCTCTGAGCTAGTTGTCAGCACAGAGCTGGACATGGGCTCAAATCCATGAGTCGTGAGATCATGACCTGAGCTGAAGTCGGACGCTTAACTGACTGAGCCACCCAGGCGCCCTGAAAATAAATTATTAATATATTATTTTTATTCTAGTTTTCTCAGTAAAAAAAGAATTCAAAATGATAAATGAAATGCAAAAAGTAACCAAATTGCATTAACCTTCCTTTGTTTTAAAGTTTTTAAATTTATTTGAAATGGAGAGAGAGTGATCAGGAGCAGGGGTTGGACAGAGAGAGAGAGACAGAGACAGAGAGAGAATGCCAAGAGGCTCCAAGCTGTCAGTGCAGAGCCCAACATGGGGCTCAAACTCACAAACTGTAAGATCATAACCTGAGCCAAAATCCAGAGTTGGACTCTTAACCAACTGAAACACCAAGGTGCCCCTCATTAACCTTCTAATAGAATTTTTCTTATGGTATAACCTTGATATATGCTCTTTTTATACTCATGAAGAATTAGATAAAGTTTTAATGAACTTTCAAGGCATACATTCTCATTCTTATACTATGATCTAGAACTAGATATCTTTCACTAAATTGTTTTCTACAAATGTTCCAATTTTTTTATTTCTTATGTTAATATTAATATTAATCTAATCTAATTTATTTTAATTTTGACTTTAATTTTATGTCTACTTCCATAAATTTTTATTTTCCTCTCTGTGGTGTCTCACAGTCTCAGGCAAGAGAATGAGGTCATATACCCACCTTCTTTTGAGTTTTAAACCCATTATAGTTTGTCAAGGTAGAGAATTATAATAAGGAATATATGGGAAAGTTACCCATATTATTTGACATAAATTTGATATAAATTACATAAATTTGGCTAATAAGGACTTGATTTTGAAAGGAAAACTATAATTCTAGAGCCAAAAGATGCTGAAATTATTGTTGCCTACTTATTTACTGCATTAGTTTATTAGACAGCTAAGAAGAGTAAATGTTTGAGGCTTATATCAACCAGACAAAACTCAGTTTCTACACTGTTGAAACTTAATGTATAAACATGACAAACAGATGGTATTGATGTACAAGATTTTGCAAAACAAACATCCATTATTTTCAAATTCTTACTTTTCAAAAACTAGATATTTTTTTCAACATTTCTTTACTAAAATTTTGCTTAATTTTCTGTGTAAAACTTTTCTAAGGAAATATGCATCACATTTCCATAATATTTTCCAAAAATTTCATGCATTGTGTTTGAATATTGAAAATGTCATCTATTGCTAAGATAATGAAGGTGTTACATAAATGCAAATGTTATGCTACTTCATTTGGATGCGACATTTTTTAATGGATTCTCATCCAAGAATATTCCCTTAAAACATTGAAAGTATATTTAATCAAAATAGCCTAATGAATAATTAGCTTGCATTTCAGGAATTAATTAGTTTTCCCAAGGAGAAAATAAAAAATGTGATCAAAGGGAAGGAAGAAATAGCCTTGGAAAAAAGTTCTTAATATGCAAAAATTATTTAACATAGGATAAAGAATACATCTGAAATTAATAGGGAACAATATATGTCATTTAATCAGATTTGTCAAAGGAAAATTATTATTTAAAACATTTTCAGTGGTGCCTGGGTGGCTCATTCGGTTAAGCATCCAACGCTTCATTTCAGCTCAGGTCATGATCTCACGGTTTGTAAGTTTGGGCCCCATATCGGGCTCTGCACTGACTGTGCAAAGCCTACTTGGGATTCTCTGTCTCTCTCTTTCTCTGCTCTTCCCCTGCTCA
The DNA here is from genome assembly GCF_003009895.1 of Hyaena hyaena. Taxonomy (NCBI): domain Eukaryota; kingdom Metazoa; phylum Chordata; class Mammalia; order Carnivora; family Hyaenidae; genus Hyaena; species Hyaena hyaena. The sequence goes on along the minus strand of NW_024082152.1, from coordinate 259,524 downwards.
TATTGTTTCTCTCCTGAACAAACAAACAACAAACATTTAAAAACTAAGAAAATACCCATTAAAAAATTATAAAGGATTAAGCAGATAAATGTTAAATACAAAATTTTAAGAAAAAGGAAATATAGGTAAATGTTGACTAAAAAATATTACAAAGCAGAAGACAGATGAGCTTAATTGAAATTTTATACATCAAAGTCATTAGAAATAAAATGAAAATAAATGATAAGCTGGGTAAATACCTAGGATAAGTAGACCATGATAAACATAGACAAAGGACAAGAGCTGTCAATTCTCAGAAAAAAATGTAATTGCCTGCTATGCATTAAAAAAAACTTCACTCTTGCAAAAAATAAAAAAATGAAAGTTGAAACAATGGTAGGTAATTTTCTTCTTATCAGATTGGGTATGATTTTTGTGTTTTGTGGAGTTTTCTTTGGTAGATGGTAATGCTCATGTCTGCTTATGATGTGGTTTGATCAAAACTCTCATAATACTATAGGACTACAGGAATAACTACAAAAATATATGACAGTATGTTTCTAGCACCTTAAAATTGTTAGAATCTTTTTAAATTTGCTATTATGTATTAATACCTAGGAAAGATAAAACATATAGAAAAACTATATGTGTGTGTAAACATGCATCATGTATAAGTAAATGTATAAATATTCTAAATGACCAACAAAACATAATAAGTAAATAGTATTATGTCTTTAAGATGGAATGTAAGTTTAATAAAAGAGAATAATGTAACAATAGTGTAAGTGCCACAATGGAAGCTTTCTATGTATTATGAATTAATTATGTAAACAATTAAGGTACACTTTATTCATAGAAAAATGAATGTATATTTTCAAATGTTGGCACCGTTTCTCTTGGTATGGTGGGATTACGGTTGATGATTTCTTTAAAGTAACTTGTAAGGTCCTTCACGATGCTGACATGATTGTCTTTTTTTTTTTAATTTTTTTAATGTTTTATTTATTTCTGAGAGAGAGAGATAGGCAGCATGAGCAGGGGAGGGTCAGAGAGAGAGGGAGACACACAGAGAGGGGAGACTCCCTCCCCTCAGAGGGAGACAATCTGAAACAGGCTCCAGGCTCTGAGCTAGCTGTCAGCACAGAGCCCAACGAAGGGCTCGAACCCATGACCCGTGAGATCCGACTGAGCCACCCAGGCGCCCCAACCTGATTGTCTTTTTGTAGATCCTTATATTTATCCTATTACATTGCTTATCAACATGCTCTGCATATCTATTGCATGTCAATTTTTTCTACTGGATTGTTGATAAATACTTTTATCCCCAAGGCTTAACATAGTGCCTTTCACCTAAAATCTATTCATTAAGAATTAGGTGTGTATATACACACATGCATGCTCACACAAACACAAAATTTTACAATACTCAAAGTGAACCTTTTAAAGCTTTAAGATTATGATAATTTTGTCTCTTAGTCCTAAAGTGCGTATTAAGGACATCAACAATAAATATTCTATTCATAGTTTCATTGTCTTGGAACAGATCTTCAGAAGGCGTAGTGTTCAGTTGTGTGAACCTAAGCAGGAATGCCCTGAAAATATGTAGAGATTATTGTCCATTTGGTTTTATGGATCTCTAGGGCGCGAAATTTCATATTCTGAGTTACATAGTTTAGTCTACTATTTACCATCTGCATTCTCATGAATGTATAGCTCATAATGTCATTACTTTTTTTCTCAGGAAGATATCCAGTAGTTTAGGCATACAGAGAGACAGAAAACAGCTGGTTAGAATCTAATCAACTCTGAGTTCTAGTCCCTAAACTGCTACTATCCAGCTGTGTAAATTAAAATGAGTTATTTAATCTTTCTGTACCTCATATTTTTCATCTGCAAAATGAGAATATTATATTAAATAACATGGTGAACATTCTATGCACAGTATTTTCATATTTAAAATCAGTTTTCTATAAAATCCCAAAGACTTGATATAATAAAAAATAAAAAAAAATAACATAGTTGATAAAGATGTAAAACTTTTTTTGACACCTCCTCTAAGAGGATACCTTCTCCTAAAAATCTAATTGTAACCTTCCATGCATATAGCTCCTGCTATATAGGCCTTACACTGTAATTATTTCACAGTATTCTTGAAAGTTCTACCTGGTGATTTCAAGTTATACAGTTATTTTTAGAATATAAAAATAAGTATCTCAGTAGTATTTCCTCCCTGTTCAAGTCTGAATCATTTAACACTCCATGATATGAAATTAAGGCTTTTATGGTTACTGAAAAGTAAAAATATATATCACATTAGAAACCTGAGCATGTAAATAGAAACAATTTTCATGGTTTAAGCATAACAGGAAGAATGTCTCTTCTTCCTCTTCTTTGCTTTTGTTTTATTTCACACTTCGTTGTCTGTCTCTTTCAAACTTACTTTTTGGTTTTTGGTTTCCACTTAGTTTGATCATATGTTTATTTCCTATGATAGTACCTAATTCACTTTCTTCAGAGTGGCTTCTGTGTATTCTTTATTCCATTACTTAATTCCATGATGTAATAAATTCCAAATATAATTTGTTCCTTCAGCAATGGAATTTATGCTCCATGAGTACTTGAATTTTACACTGTATTTTATTGGTCAGTTCACTTTATCCCTGGAGCTTTGAACAGTACATTTATAGTTTACAGAGCCATGAACAAACATTTATTAAGCCATAATATGTGATCAGTACTATAGTCCATCATACAGCATAAGTAAGAAAGGAAGAAGCTAGTATGGCTTACTTTAATTGGGGAGACAATGTTAGCAGACTAAAAAAGGCTAACAAAGAAGAAAAGACAGAAAAAGATTTTTAAGTGCTTAAGCGATAAGATACAGATGTGAATGTTTTCGCTCAGAGGAGGAAAGATTAATTGAGCTGTAATACTTCCTGGAGGAGCTTACCTTAAAGGAAGAATTGGATTGTCCATACAAGAAGGGTTGAGTCTTGAGATTATGAAGCCATGCAGGAGAAACAAGATTTTACAATGTGCTTCTGTCAGGATTGTAGAAAAGCCTAATTCTTCCTGTGCATATCTGAAGAAGCTTTCACTGAATCAAGATTTATACCACAGTCAGTCTTTGATAAGAAATTATAGAATCATGCTCATTCAATTTAGAAAATAATTTCGTGCAAAGTATTAGGGATTAGGTTTTAGTAGCAATGTTATATTCTCCTTCCTCAAATATGAGCAATGCTGGATAAAAAAGATTTGAATATCAAAGTGAGATTTACCAGACAGGGAAGCTTACTTTTGAGGGTGGGGGTTGTTCTTTTAAGAAGCAGGTCTAGCAAAAAAAAAAAGTTTCTGTCTGGGAGCAAATTTCCATGGCACTTTTACATGATGCACAGTTTTGATAGTGATTTATAAACAGCCATGAGAGTGGGATACTCATCTTCCCACAGCAACATCTCTGAGCACTAAGCACTTTTTTGGTCAAGACCCTAGGATTTAACTGCAGGGCACTCAGTTATAAAACCATTTTTCATCGATCTGAGCTGTTGAGTTCTTAACTGTAGCTTATTTTCACTTTGATTTTGAAATCCATAAATGCCAGTCACAGCATTTAGGAACTAAAATCATTGGCACAGGAATTTAAATGAAGAGTGATAATTCAAGGCTGCCAGTGGCTACTGACTCAACCAGATGCAAACACCACAGCCAAAGTTTTTATTAACTGTGCATGCCTAATTTCAAATTAAGTGTGACAAATTAAGCAGGAAGTTAATTACTATCTTGAAACAAATAGTCTGATGTTGATTGGAAAGGGCATCATAAGCTGTGTTTTAGCTTAACAGAATACCCAGAAGAATATTAGAAAATAGAGATGTACAAATAACAATTAGTTCAGGTAAAAAAAAAAGGGGGGGGGGGGGCAGTGATTATTGTACATCTGGTTAGATGAGTCCAGGTATATGAAAAGGTGACTTCCTCTGAGAATAGCTTTAGTAGTCTAAAACAGGAAAGAAATTCACAGATGCATGAGAATCTTGTTACATACATGGTAGATGAGGGATGAGAAGGCTTAGATATATATATCTGTACTACTGCTGACCAGATCATTACAAAGCCTGTCAACTCTTCTCATGCTAAAGTGAACAATAGCACTTAAAATGAATGTGATCCTAAAAACCTAGAGGCCTTATGATTCACAAACTTCTTAACTAGTTCCTCATTTATTTTTCTGGGCCCTTTCTCCATGGCTTTTATTGTTTTTAGCATTCATTGGACAGCTTTTTCTTCTGTAAGTGACTTCCTACTTGACTTAATGATTTTTAAGAATGTTTCAGGGAATGAGAGACCCTCTCTCTGACCCTCCCCTGCTCACACTGTCTCTCTCTCTCTCTCCTAGAAATAAATAAAAATATTAAAAAAAAAAAAAAAGACTGAATCTGTTCTTTGGAGTTCAAATGAATTTTGAGAAAGATAAAGTTCAACCTTCCTTTAATGTAATTAAGTTATAGATCACTTACTATGTCACTTTCTAGCACTTACATTCATTCATAAAATAAACCCATTCAATAAGATGTTATTGTGGGTGTTTTCCAGATAAGGAAACTGACACACACAGAGACTAAGCAAAATGTCAGTTTAATCCAGTTAGGCCATGGACAAATCAGAATTTGCAACCATAGAGTTTTGGTCCAGAATTATGAACTCTTTTTCTTTAAATGTATTTATTTATATATTTTGAGAAAGAGAGCATGGGAGGGGCAGAGAGACAAAGAGAATCCCAAGCAGGCTCCATGTTGTCAGCCTGCAGCCGAATGCGGGGCTCAATCCCACGAACTGTGGGATCCTGACCTGGGCGGAAACCAAAAAAGTCAGATGTTTAACTGACTGAGCCACACAGGCGCCCCCAGAATTCTGAACTCTTAACCATTAGGACACGCGACCTTTCGAATCCTGGGCCTGAAGAGAGTGGTGGTAGTTATAAAACTATGTAATCACATCTGATTCACACCAGTCATTTTGCTTCTCTGCCTATTGCAAATGAGAAACATGCTTATCAGAAAATAAAGATGAACAAAGATTAGGATAGCTTTTTATCAGGCTGTATAGAAAATATGGTGAGCTCAGGGCGCCTGGGTGGCTCATTCAGTTAAGCGTCCGACTTGGTCTCAGGTCATGATCTCGTGGTTCGTGGGTTCGAGCCCCGCGTCCGGCTCTGTGCTGACAGCTAGCTCAGAGCCTGGACCCTGTTTCAGATTCTGTGTCTCCCTCTCTCTCTGGCCCTCCCCTGCTCGTACTGTCTCTCTCATTCCCTCAGAAATATTTTAATTCAAAAAAAAAAAGAAAGAAAGGGGGCGCCTGGGTGGCTTAGTCGGTTAAGCGTCTGACTTTCGCTTAGGTCATGATCTCGCGGTTCGTGGGTTCGAGCCCTGCGTTGGGCTCTGTGCTGACTGCCAGCTCAGAGCCTGGAGCCTGTTTCAGAGTCTGTGTCTCCCTCTCTCTCTGACCCTCCCCTGCTCACGCTGTCTCTCTCTCTCTCTCCTAGAAATAAATAAAAAAACAAAAAAAAATTAAAAAAAAAAGAAAGAAAATATGGTGAGCTAGCACAGTAAATGTATAGACTTCAGGTAGCTTTGAGCTTTGGAGTACACAAACTCTGCTAGCCTCTTACCATATCATCTTGCCTAAACTGAAGGGCACCATAATCAAAGGAGGATACTGAAACTAAAAATTTCTTCTCTACTTAAAAGAAAGTGTTCTTAGGGCTTTCAGAATATCTTATCTGGATTCAGATATAAGTATTTTTGCTGTCTATTAATATCCATATACTCATAACATTCAATAATTTTTAGAGAAAAAATAATATTAAAAGATACATTTAATAATAAAGAGTTCAATTTAAAATGTATATATTTTCTGGTACACCTGTATTTACACATGTATTTTGTCAGTTCAAAATCCATGTAGGCCAGGACTCCTGTCATGTTTATTTGCTATTTTACCAGCAAACCTGGCTCATACTAGACACCCAAGACATATTTTTTGAATAGATGAATAATGAAGTAAGTGAATTTAAAAAAAAATGTTTATTTATTTTTGAGGGAGAGAGAGAGACAGAGTGTGAGCATGGGAGAGGCAGAGAGAGAGAAGGAGACACAGAAACTGAAGAAGGCTCCAGGCTCCAAGGTGTCAGCACAGAGTCCAACACGGGGCACGAACTCCCGAATCGTGAGATTGTGACCTGAGCTGAAGTTGGGCACTTAACTGACTGAGCCACCCAGGCGCCCAAGTGAATAATTTTTAAAAGTTAGTTTTATGATGATTTATTAACCACTTTCTAGTTAGTCTATATATATCTGTAATTTGGAATTGATAGGAAATTCTGTAGCAAAACTAGCTAATATTTACAGTTCAAATATCTCCTTTATTTTGACATCCTAACTATAGTCAATTATTTAAATACTCTGTATAATCAGCCTTTTTTTTTAAGTCAGTGTTAACTGCTAAGCAGAATCAATTTATGTTTATTAATGACAATGGCTTATAGATGTCTTTCTGTCAATCTATAAAACATGTCAAAATTATCTTAAAGAGCAAATGTTTACAGGTGTTGTCACAGCCAATCTAAACGATTCCTGCTTTATGTTTAGAAATAAATTGGATTCAATACTGTATTTTCAGGACCTAGTAGAGTGCATAGCACCTAGAAGTTATTCATAAATACTTAATGAATAAAGGAATACATGATGAAATAACGGAATGTACTTTTAAAGTAACTTTTTATGATCTCTTACCCAAAAGCCTTCTACTTAAACTGGTTATGTGTACTTTAACTTAAATAGGTTTACAAAGCAACAGTACAAATACTTTTCTTAACATATAATAACAAGCTAAAATATGTAAAGATATAAAACTTGTTATACTTAAGAAATGCAATAAGTAAGTTAACAATTTAATGTATTTATTAATATGTTTGTAAAGGATGTAGAAGAAAAAAATCTTTAAGTTACAGAATTTTGCAAGATTGTATCAAAGCTGTTTTCTGAGATATACCTTCTTTTGGTATAATTGTGACACAAAATTAACAGAAGAAAAAATATAAGATGATATGTATGTTGCTGAAGAAGAGAATATAATGTGGTAGATATGAAACTGAGAGCCCATAGCTCCTGGATCTCATTCTGATTTGGCCACAAATTTGAGTGAAATTGGAACATCACTATAGTCTTTTATACCAAAGCTTTTTTCATGACATACATGGGACAGTTTATAATAATTATTCCAAATAAAAAACATGAGGATTCTGTATAGATAGATTCTAGATATGTATATGTATCCCTCTTCCATTTAACTTTTTTTTTTCTTTAAAGGGCCAGATAGTAAACATTTTCAGTTGTTCAGGTCATATATTCTCTGTTAGACTAGTCAACTCTGCCCTTATAACAGGAAAGCAGATACTGACAATACATAAATGAAAGAAAATGGCTGTGTGCTAATAAAACTTTATTTATAAAAACAAGTATACATAATTTATAAACCAATGCCCAAGTTGATAAAGCTTTATATTCTTAGGTAAAATAATGATACTTTGATTAATATTCTTATAACTTTTTAAAAATTGAAGTTTAAAAGGACAATTAAGAAAACCAATGTTCATTACTTAAAATCTGTATAAGAGAGAAGGAATGATTCTCCAAAGACCTAGAATGGTTCTCTGATTAGGAAATAGATATTTTGAAGTAATAGCTGGTAATTTTATTTTTAAAAAATAAAGGGAAATGAAAAAGAGTATCTTTTGGATTTTAGTCTTCAGAAAATAGTGTGAGGCATTGTTAATCTTAACTAATGGCAAAATGAAATTATGATCAATATTTATGTAATAAATGCATGCTTATAGTTAAAGTAATGTGATTTAAAGAAATTTTAATATTACCTAAACATAATCACCTCAGTTAGAATGGGGAATAACAAAATTTTATAATTCTTCAGGTCCTCCAATTCCAGATACCATTTAAGAATGAGCAATACAAAACTAAATTAAATTTAATGGCAAGAAGTAAAATGCTAATTTTTGAGTTAACAGGAATTATTACATGAATATTATTTACAGAATTTTATATTAAAAATGAAAACCTGTGGAGATTTCACTACTACTAACAAAAACAACTTATTCCAGCTGTTTAGCATTAACTTTATTTGATTATTGCTTGAAAACTTAACAAATCTACTTCAAGTGCTATTGCCAAAAGCCTGGATAGGTTGGCGTATTATGAGAGTATTGTAACATTGAACTGATTTGTGCCAACAAGGCACTGACCTTTATCCATGATTTTTCTTAACCTTGACACACTGTGCAAAACTCCTGAAAGACTAATAATAATGAGCTAAAAGTGTGGCATAAATATAATAGAAAGAATATGAATTAAAATTTTGACATTTGGGTTTTTTTTTAATATAAGCATGTACATAACTGTTTCACCAGGGATTTTCATGAGATATTTGCATATAGATAAAGTCATTTATGTATAAGGTCAGTTTACACTTCACTCTCCATTAGAAATAAACAGGAATAAAGAGGTATTATCATGAAATAGAACTAGAGGCAGAACTATTGAAGTCTGTAGCTAATGTTTTGTAACCACAGTAATTTGTTATTTTAATGTAGAAATATGACTTTAATCTGCTTGTTAAGAGAAAATTAGTTGATTACATTTTTGTTGTGTTTGTTTGCTAATTCAGATTTTGAGTATGGATTTCTATACCTGTGAATATTCCATTGATTTAAAAAAAGTAATTAAATAAATGATCCCACAAGTCATTTAAACAAATGTAATATATTTTCCCTCTTTTTCCTCTTATTACTTTTTTTTCCTATAGGCTCTATATTGGCAGGGAATAATTATTTTTTTCTCCCTCTGAATACAGATGATTGGTCCTCTGTGGTCTGAGACACTTTTTTGTGCCCACTAAAATAGAGAAATATAATCCAATTTAAATCCACTTTCATAATGGCTGTCAGAGTCCAGCCTCTATTAGAATAAAAGCTTAATATCAATTAAATGGAAAGAAGGAAATAACACAAAAATATTATTCACCACATCTTTCCTGAGACACAAAAAGTATGTGTCAGATAGTAGACCTTCAAATAAATGTTTATTAACTGACTAAATGAATGAATGAGTACATTAGAAAAATCATTTGTGTTTATATTTACTTTTTCATTCCATATTGTAAATGTAAATGTTACTTACTTTGGCTTATGAAATTTTATTTTTATTTCCCTCAGTTGATCCAAATGGAAGAAGATCAAGGTATTTAAATCTAAAAATCACTTCATAGTGAAGTAAAGTTAAATGGGGTATGCTAGTCCCAATAAAGAGTTGTATAAGTGTGCCTCTTCACTCTTTTCATTAAGACAAGTATTCAGTGGTTGTTTTTGCTTTTTGAGACATAGAGAGGTTCCCAGGGAATCATATTACTAAAAATGGAGAAAATAAACATGTAAGTAGTTCTACCAGTTAAGAATACATTTGGTTAAAAGTAACAGCAAAACCAGTTTTCTTGGGGAAAAAAAGAGGGTTCACGTGTATGTGTGTGTGTGTGTTCTCATATTTCTCGAGAACAGAGGTAGTATCTTGCTGGAGGTAGTGGAACTAGTCAGTGATAATTCATGGTTTTAGGATCTTTCTATATTTCTCTTCTGTCATACAAAAAGTATTGGTTTCTTTCTTCTAATAAAGGTGCTATCTTCAGGGTGCCTGGGTGGCTCAGTTGGTTAAGCATCTGATTTCCGCTTAGGTCATGACCTCGCAGTTTGTGGGTTCAAGCCCCACGTCTGGTTCTGTGCTGACAGCTCAGAGCCTGGAGCCTGTTTCTGATTCTGTGTCTCCCTCTATTTCTGCCCCTCCCTTTTTCACAGTCTGTCTCTCTCTGTCTCAAAAATAAATAAACATTTAAAAAACTTTTTAAAAAAGATGCTGACTTCATATCCAAGCAGCATATTTCTTTTCAAGGCAGAAAAAAAAAAAAAAAAAGGATGTTCCACAAAATGACAATAATAACGCTGTCTGTCACTTTTCATTGGGAAAGAAAAAGCTTCTTTTTTTAATGTGTATTTATTTTGAGAGAGAGAGAAGAGTTCAGAGGAGGGTCAGAGATAGAGGAAGAGAGAGAATCCCAAGCAGGTTCTGTGCTGTCAGTGCAGAGTTTGACACAAGGCTCAATTCATGACCTGTGAGATCATGACCTGAGCCAAAATCAAGAGCCAGACACTTAAGCAACTGAACCATCTGACACCCTGAGAAAGAAAAAGCATTTTTAACAAATCATGACCAGCAAACTTCTGTTTAGATTCCATTAGTCAGAATGGAGCCCTGTAGCTATCCTTAACTACATGGCAGCCTGGAAAATGAAGTTTGGTGCATTTCAAGCCCTACATAGGAAAAAAAGCATCAAAGAACACACCTGAAAATAGGCGTTAAGTGTCTGTCAAATAATCTTTAGCAAGTTCCTTAAATGAGCTACAGATTCTGAGAAAATTTCTAGGTTTCGAAAAAATAACTAGGAGGCTAAATACTAGAACCAATAGAAGTGGGTATTTTGAGAAGTGGAATGATAGCTTTTTATTTCTTTTTTACTTTTACATTTTAAAAATCCTTTACAATAAGATATTTTGTTAAAAATAAAGAATAGACTTTCTAGAAAATGATTATAGAGAGGTTAGAAGTTCTTTATACTTTAATTTTTTTTTTTTTACAAATAGTTTATTGTCAAATTAGTTTCCACATAACACTCAGTGCTCATCCCCAAAGTGCCCTCCTCCATGCCCATCCCCCCTCCCCCCCACATCCATCAGTCCTCAGTTTTTGTCAGCATTCAAGAGTCTCTCATGTATACTTTAATTTTTTTATACTTCATAGTGAGTACTTTATAAAATATTGGAGATTTACTAAACCACTTTATAAATATTGGAGATTTACTAAACCTCTCTGTGATTAGTACTACATACTATCAACTAGTTAGTACATAAGGCATGGTCGCCTGCCTCAAAGATATTATTACTCTAATAGATGACGTCTTTACATTTACTCAATCTGCAATACACAGTTGAGTTAAATCCATATATTGTTGGTCCTGGTGATAAGAAAACTTTTTCAAATTCACAAAAGAAAAATGCTTTTAATTTGCTTTGTTTTTAGATAGATATTCAGGAATTTACTTCTCTATCACATTAGCCAACCTTACTTATTTTTATTGTACTTTAATTGTAGCTAATCATTCCCTCTTCTAAATCATGATTTTAACTTCATAATCATGTTTTAAAATCATTTTCTGAACTTTATGGGATTAAAATATTAGAATCAATCAGTCTATAAATAGATATATGCATACAACACACTTGAATGTTCACATTAAGTAGTTTTAAAGAACATGTAGGCAAGTTTCATCTGATCCAATGGTAGTAAAGTTTTAGTGATCCAAAAAGCAATAGGAAAATTTCAAAAGCTCGGATCGAATGTTAACACACACACAGAGATTTAAATTCTTAATATTTCTAAAATAAATAAAAGACACAATTTTTGTAATGAGCATGAAAATAGGTGAATTTTTCCTAATCTATAAATTAAACCAATCAATATGCAGACTAAAATCATTATTTTAATGGTCCGTAATTAAATAATTTCACAAAGAAGAAATAAAAGTTACTTTTAAATATTAAACAATTGCTCTCATTAGTAAGAAAGGAAACTCAAAATTATAAATGGGAATTTTTACCTATCAAGTTAGTAGTGATTAAAAAATAAATAATATTTATACTGGTGGAGGTGTTGCAAGATAAAACTCTCATACACTGTTGATGGTAGTTTAAATATGTTTAAAATGTTTAAAAAGCATTAAAATCACAAAAAAGTAGAAACAATAAATTAAAAACAAATATTTAACAAAAGAAGAATGGGTTAATAAATTATGAACACTTATGAAATAATTTGTTATGTGCTATCGAGAAGAAAAATGTTTTCCTTCTTCCCCTATAAATTCTTTGGCTGATGTAATAATTAAATTGACATAACACTGATTAATAGGAAAAAAATTTATTTTGTATGTATGGAAGCCCCTTAAAAATATGAGACTCAAAGAAGTGACAGAAGCAGGAAGCTTTTATACCTTTTACTTTTAGATGAAGAAACAATGAATTTGTAAGGAAGTGGCAAGACAAAGGGGTTTGGACTTTAGGTAGTAATTTAGTAAAGGAACAAACTTTGTTCATATATCTTTCTAGGGCTTAAACTCCTTATCTCTGATAAGGATAATGCCTCAAATACCTTTAATTCAAAATAATCAACATACCAAAATGGCATATTTTGGCGTGGGAGTATTTTCCATTTCATATCAAAGTCCCAAGTTTACCAACTGGTAGAAACAATGTAATTTGTATCATTGTATCCTTCATACATCATGTTGGGTGATGCATGAAACAAAGTATATAAGAAGTGGTATTTATTCATGTTATACAAATAACAGAAAACAAAATTGTGTTAATTCATAAACTTAGCTATTAATTTATTTTATATAATTTTGAACTATTATTTTTGCAATTGTCTTTTATCAATTAAAATACTTGGCTATTAAAGTTTGTAGACCATTATTCATTGTTAATTTCACAATCTAGTATTACATGGACATAGAATATACTTCATGAATCCATACTTAAATTTTGGTTGCCTAGGCATTATCCATAAGAATGTAATTTTCAGAAAAGGCTAAAAATAATGATTGAATTAAAAATCATCATATTTAGATTGGCTTCACAATTAGAAAAAAACAAGAGTACACTAATAAATAATTCAAAAAATAAGGAAATATTTAGCAAAATTTTTTATTCCTATCATTTCTCCTACAAAAACTACCAGTATTGTTTCTACTTCTCTAGTGCTACAACATAAAGGGGGGGCCCAAGAATATGTTGGTAAAGACTTCTCCAGGGGATGACTTTTATCACTTCTCCCCTGCAGGTTAAAAAATCATTTTATCCTCCTGAGTCCTCTTTCTTTGCTTAAAGCGTATTAACAGTCTTGCCAAAAAATTAATGATACATGTAATCTTGGCTTGCTTTAGGGTATACTGTTGCATTTGTAATTTTTCATGCTACAAGAGAATATGTTTCCTCTTATAAAGCAAGTCAGATTTCCCTTAGCATAATTCTGAGCAACTCTATTTGCCTTTACAACAGATATAGATATATAGATACACACACATATACACATATTTAATTTTTAGAGAGAGAGAGAGAGAGCAAGAGAAAGAGAGCAGAAAGAGAGAGAGAATCTTAAGCAGGTTCCGTGCTAGGTGCAGAGCCTGATGTGGAGCTTGATCCCACAACTCTGGCATCATGACCTGAGCTGCAATCAAGTCATACACTCAACTCACTGAGCCACTCGGGCACCCTGACAGATAGACTTTCCAAGCTTCATAGCATAACTGAATTAATCATCTTACTACAACCCAAACAAGAAAGAAATGCTTCAATATTGTTCAGTCTTATAACCATTAAACTCAGTAGCGAGGTTGCCAAGTTTAGAGTGGAGAACCTTCATTATACTCTCTAGTACGGCACCTATGAAGAATATCTTCAGTACAGACTCAGAATGGTTTTTTTCTTCTTTTTTTAACTTCCTCACTCACAGACAACACACAATAGTATGAACATATACAGTAAATATCACTGTACTACAGAGAACCTGTAGGCCATTCCTTAAATTCTCAGAGTCAAAAGCTAGTCTATGGCTTAGGTTTTAATTTGCCCAGATCCTAGAAGTGTCTAAGAGTAAGGGGCCATTGAAGATTCAAAAGACATAGATAGCCCTTTCACAGCATATCTCATATTTGGGAATCTAGACAGTCATTTATCTTCTCAACTGTAACAACTAGAGAATGATGGCCAGATAATGGGTGATCAAGGACTAAATTGACTAATATAATTTATGTCCAAACTGAGACATTTCTGAAATGAAGGAGGGAGCTATTTATAATCATGCATGTACACCGGGCATTATCCTGAATTATCCCAGACAAACCTAGATATAAACAGTTTAACATACTGATTAAATGAATGAACTCCTGGACTGACACATTTCTGAATGTGTAGCCTCACCAAATCTCTGAGTTCTCTCCTGAGGTTATTGAAATAAATAAATACTATAATTTACAAATATTTTACTGCCTTTTTTTTGTGTACCTTCTGTCTTTAAATTCCTTTAATTGTTTGTAAAGATATAAAAAGTTTTCCAGAGTTTCTCTTAAAAGTTATACCATATTTGTGTTTATGCAATTTAAATTAAACCAATTAATGGCTATATATATTTTCATAAGTTTTCATAAGCAGAAACAATGTCCACTTCTTAAAGGACATTCATTAATCATTTTCATTCCTTTGCTTATTTTGATTTCTCATATTTCTTTAAAGCTGATATAGTGAAAATTAAAATTAGAGTTTAGACCCAATGACTGCTACTTTCTTTTATCTTATTAAATATTACAAATCTATTTTTATGAAAGAATAACACTGCTTTGAATTCAGGACTAGTAATTTTATTCTGCAACTTTAAACATAACGATGTATCCAGGATAACAGGTGACCCCCTTAACTGGTAATTTCGTATATACAGACAGTTTTTTTAATTTTTACAAAAAGTACCCCTGAAAATGTTTTAAAGTTCATAAACTGACCAGTGCCTTATAAGTTAATAAGTTGGATTCCATGAGAGCTACGTATATTATAGAGTACTGAACTGTTTTTCTAAAGACAGTTTCCCATGAGCTCAGTGAAATCCAAACAGATGGATGAAAAATCTTCATAGCTTACCAGAAAATGACAGGAGATAACCACTGGTGAGTCCAAAGAATTCCTCTAACGGCTATTAATTCAGGCACCTCTACTTTTCAGTGGCCTATCACTGTGACCTAGTGAATGGTCAGGCACCTGAGATCCTAATCTTTAAATAGAGGACACTAGTACTCATTACCTCATGAGGTATGGGTAGAGAGAGGTTTATATTCTTTTTACCATGAGAAGGACCTCTACATGATTCTCGAAGTATTCCTGCTTACCAAACTATCAGCAACTAAGGGTACTTGGTCACTGTCTAAAAATGCTGAATGAAAATGGGCAGTTGGAGAAGGAAGTAAATAATTGGGAGAATGGGCACCCAGGAGAGGTCATACAATCATGGATTTCCCAAGGCTTAGCTACGAAAGACTCCTGATCGGGTAAAATGTGGGTTGAGTCATAGAACTAGGAAAAGCAACAGAGAATCCTTACCTTGCTTAAGGTTGAGGGTATAGTGTTTTACGAGGCATTATCAGAAAACCACTAATTTGTACAGCCAGATTTAAAAACTACTCCTGTACAGTGGTGACCACACAGTTTTTGGTCCCAGCAGCTAAGCACAGGAATTAGGAATTAGATATTAGATAATTGGTGAAAGGCAAATTTGGTTCAACAGTGCTTTGTTCCCAATGCTAATTAGATATCCTAACAAATGGAAAATATGAGTCACTTCCAGGTTAAATTTATTTTATTATAATACTAGAAAAGATTACAATCACTAATTAAACAGTTTGGGTACAGAAATATTAAAGTAAGTGCAAGTTGCTAGTCTGTTAGTCATTACTCCATGAACATATTATCATAAGCCATTTTTGTTTCTTGATAGGGAAATTTGATTCTAAAATTGTTGAGTTATACACTATGATAATTTATATTATATTTACATAACTTCTCAGTGAATCTTTTCTAGACTTTTTAGAATGCCTCTTAAATATTCAAGTCACAAAATGAGAACATACAAATCACAAAGTAAGGAAAAAGAGAGACCATCCACACTAGTTTTGCTCTTCGGTGTATTCTAAAAATATTTGTTTATAAATAGAAATATATTATTTTTAATTTGTTGATATTATTTATGATTTATCAACAGTGTTCTTATTGTGAATGTTAGAAAAAAATATTTTTAAACCTCATCTTATTAGAACTCTTACCAAAGGTGTGCTGTTTTATAGAAAGAAAATGTCACTCTAACAAGTGTAACTAAGGGGAAAAAAATGAGCCATCATAAGCATCTTTTGAGTGCTGTCAGATTGCTCAAGTGAGGAGAATAGGAAACCTATAAAGCAAAGCAGGTCAGAGCAGGGAAAGTGCAAATTAAAATCAGGTAAGGCTTAAGCAAAATGAAAGAGCACTTTACAAGAAAGTCCAAATCTAGTTACACAGTACATCATAGGCAGGAAGCCAAGCAGAGAATCAATGAAAACTGGTTGTGATGAAGGTGGATTCAAGGATGGAAGAAGATAGCAAAGAGTAAATGTTTGACGTTGATTTCTTACTGAGGACATGAGTGACATTTTCGCTCCCAAATTTTCTTTAAAAGAAAGGTCAGAGATATTAGATCAAGCACGATCCAATTCATAGGTGTTGTTAATCCTATTAAAGAGTAATGAATAAATTATATGCTCCCAAGCATTTTGAAGTAAATTTAAAGATGAAATTGTGAAAGTATTGGTCTAAATATTAGGAAAGTAGCTTAACCGCTGGATGTCCATATCTGTAAAATAAGGGTTGATAATAGTGTCCCCTTGAAGGATTGTTGTGAAGACTAATGCCAAGACATAAGTAAAATTCTCAGAACAGTTCCTGGCATGTTAGGTCAGACATTTAACTGACTGAGCCACCCAGGCACCCCATATCAGGTTTAAATAAACAAAAGAAACACATGGGTATTCCTAGAATATGAATGGGGCGCAGGCAAAGGCATTTGGCAGACTATCTCAATAATGCTGTACACAGTGATGAAAAAAGTCTCTTGAGGGAACATGAGAGCTGGACCAAAGAAGTTAGATGTCATCAGATGATATCAGGGAGGTATTATAAAAAGGAAGAAGAGTTTTGTTTTAGGTTTGTAAAGATAAAATCTAAATTGCAATCATTAATTTAAAAGTGTCTGTGTGTGACTGTGAGTGTATGTTTTAAGGTCACGGCTTTAAGAATTATCCACTTAAATACAATTAACTTAAATCTTCTCTTGGGACAAGGAAGAATATCTGCCAAAGAGAAGGATGGATCACATTTTAATTTGTATTTTAATTTACATTAATTTTATTTATATTTGCGTTTCTCTTTAAGTAGAATTAGGCATTTTTCATTCTGTTAAGGGAAAACAAATTTTCAGTCTCCTTAATCACGTGTGCCTATTGATCCAATCAATCTCTCTGATTTCAATCACTTTCACCCCACACTAAAGAAAATTACATAGAATACCCAAAAAGTAGCCTGAAGAGACTCGAATTACAAGGGAAATTAAATAAACTTAGGTTGTAATTATAACATTATCAACATCATTATTGTGAATTAGATTTACCCAGTGCTTTCTATGGGCCAAGTACTATTCTAAAGGCTTTACATGTATTAACACATGGAATTCTTCCACCCTGCCTTAATGTAGTATTAGTATCCTAATTTTATAGCTGAACCAATTGAGACACAAGGGAGTTCTTAGGGTCTGACAAGAAAAAGTGGCACACTCAAAGGGGGTCAGCTAAAAAGAATTTAATGAAGGAACAGTTTACAGAGGGGTTGGCAAAGTTAAGAGAATAGATGTGGATGCTGACATCTGGGGCATTAGCATAACAGGGAGTGGTTGCCTTTGAAAAGAGCCTGAAGGAGAAAGAGGAGGGAACTCTGCTCCTGTGGGAGCTGTAACCCCACAGAAATGCAACCACTCAAAGTCCCTAGAGGGCAAGAATGGAGCAAATGGGAACAAATATCCCAAAATCAACCTAACCAGTGCTTCTTAATTACTTGACCTGAATCACAGAGCTAGTGAGTGTGGGTGCAGGGATTAAGTTAGTGTTCTGATAAATTGTCTGTCATAGCAGCCACCCACATCAGGACTGTTAATGACAGACAGTTCACTCAAAAAAAAAGCATCCTGTCAACTTCCACTTGTTCCAGGATGTGGACAGCCACAGAAAACCATCACTTCTAACACAGAACAATCTTTTGTCTTTGGAAATATGCTCAAACTTGCTTGTTTTTACCCTTGTAGCCAAAGACTACCAAATGTTTCTAAAGACAAAAGAACATTTACAAAATCTCACCTTAATAGAATGCTTGCCAGTCACAGACAGGATTTCCCCCTTTTCTATAGTGCTGTTCTCTACTAACACCTTTGAGACCTTGCTGAAATAAAGCAAATAAGTTCGCTTACTGAATGTTAATGAATAAATAGCCTTTGTTAGTTGTATTGTAAGGACACAAGTCTAAACCAGACTGACTCCATAATAGGCTCTAAGTTTCCCCTCTAAACTAGAAGGCCTAAGTTTCAGTTTCCCTGAAACTATCAGGCAGCTACACATTGCCCAAGGCCGAAGAAACTGCCCACCACATCACTCCACCACACTACCTTGGCAACACCCAATCAAGAAAGGCCAACAACTATAGATAAAACTCTGTTACCTAATGTTAAAGTTAACCCTTTAGGCGCCGAACAAGACCCTAGGCTCTCTCTGTAATTGGTTGAATTTGAAAGTACTCTAAATGTTGTAATTGGGTCTCGCCAAAAGTAAGAAATACTCTAGACAATGTGTATGGTTAAACCCGCTGTCAATGATATCATATAATTATGATTGGATCACTGTTTCCATGCCACAATTTCTGTAACTCCCCCGTCACAAACCCCATAAAAACCCTAATCTGCCTTAGTTCGGGGCTCACAGCACGGATTCACTGCACTGGTAAAGTCTGTGAGCCCGAGCTTGAGCCCGTAATAAAGCCCTTTGCCTTTGCATGCATGACTCGGTCTCCCCGGTGGTCTCTGGTCGTTGAGGATACTGCAATCTGGGTGTAACAGTATATTCAACTTGGTTTTGCCTTTGACAATTCTTCACTATAATATACTACTTTTCAAGAATAGTGCTGCTACAGAACTAATAATTAGAGCAAAGAATGGAATAAGGTATGAATACAAAATGCACTGGCCATATTGGGATAAATTTGAAAATCAAAATAAATAAGATCAGTAATAGATGATCACCTATTGATGAGAATAATTGGTGAAACTATACTGGCAATAAAAGTAAACAAATAGGAAAATAAACGAGTAAAAATATAAATCAGGGGAAAGGGAAACTTACACAGTAGAATGTCTTCTAATAGAAGACATATAGGACTTAAATATCACCACATTACAATCATCATAGCAAAAGTATATTCAGGCATAAAATATCAATGAATATTAAATCTGGAGTGATTAAATATGATGAGGGATGAGATACTTACATTTATATGTTTTCAAAGAATATTCCCTCAAATTCTCAGTAATTAAAAAAAGAAAAGGGGTGCCTGGGTGGCTCAGTCAGTTAAGCGAACAAATTCGGCTCAGGTCATGATCTCACGGTTCATGGGTTCGAGCCCTGCATAGGGCTCAGTGCTGACAGCTAGCTCAGAGCCTGGAGCCTCCTTCTGATTGTGTATCTCCCTCTCTCTCTGATCCTCCCCTGCTCACACACTCTCTCCCTCTCCCTCTCTCTCTCTTTCTCTCTCTCTCTCAGAAATAAATAAAACATTAAAAAATTGAATAAAAATTTTAAAAAGCTATAATCATAAAATGGATAAAACAGACAACAGAGTGATCAAAGTTGTCTGGATATTGTGTGGCTTGGGATATGAGAAGTCAACATCACATGCTGATGTTAAGATATCAACATCATGTATGTCTTGTCTCAGGCAGCATAACCTAGATCGATAACTAGAGGGAGTGATGAAGTAAAAATTGAAAATGTTAGCGTGTTTGGATGACTCAGTCAGTTAGACGTCCAAATTCAGCTCAAGTCATGATCTGCAAGCTTGTGTCTTTGAGTGCTGCATCGGGCTCTGTGCTGACAGCTCAGAACCTGGAGCCAGCTTTGGATACTGTCTCTCTCTCTCTGCCCCTCCCCAACTCGCACTCTCTCTCTTGTTGTCTCTCAAAATTAACAGTATTATTATTATTTTTTAATTGAGAACATGAGGGACACCTGGGTGGCTCAGTCAGTTGCGTGTCCAGCTTCCACTCAGGTCATGATCTCAAGGTTTGTGGGTTTGAGCCCTACGTCAGGCTCTGTGCTGATAGCAAGGAGAGTGGATCCTGCTTCAGATTCTGTGTCTCCCTCTCTCTCAGCCCCTCCCACACTCATGCTGTGTTTCTGTCTGTCTCAATAATAAATAAAGATAAAAACAAATAAATTTTCAAAAATAAAAATAAAAATTGAGAACATTAAACTAAAGTGGGGGGGAGAAAATGCATATGGAATTAATAAGGACAAAGGCCAAATAATACATTTAAAAACAGAAGAAACCTTGAAATTTATAATTCAATTCCATGATTGATTTTAAAGAAAAAATATAAACCATAACTGGCAAGTGAGTTTTCTTCTCAATAACAGAGGAGATTAAATTGAAACTTAAGAATAAAATTGAGGATATTAACACAGAAAAAGAGATATTGTAACTAATCACTAACAAAGTGCATCATCATATGTGTACCAAATATGAAAACCTGATTTTCTAGAAATATCAAATATCCTTTATGGGGGAGAAATATTAAAAAAGACAAATAAGCTTCAATAAAACTATGTCAGATTCAGATTTTTTCATATATTTTAGAAAAAGATAATGCATATTATTTATAGAGCATAAGGAAGAAAGAAAATCTTCCAGACTACTTAAGCCAAACTACAATTACCCAAGAACTTACAAAAATGACATTATGTAAATAAATGTTATTTAAAATAAAATACTTATATGAATTATGCTTGTGGATATAATTGGAATATCATAAATACGTTTGCTCCATCCCAGATATGCAAAATTATACAATGTTAGATACTCTATTAATAAATAACTCAAGGGAGGAAAAAAAAATACCCATCTTAAAAAATGTCTCCAAATCTCCAGATGAAATTCAGTGTCAAACCAAGTTTTAAAAAGCAGAATTAGAAACATTTTGGTAAATTATTGACATTTAATATGCCAACCCTCTCCCCCAAAATAGCATAATATACAATAATAAATCAAGAAAAGGAAGAGAACTGATTTTTAACTGTATACCTTTGATATAGGTTTGAAACTCAATGTTTTAGATTAATTACATTAAAATATAACCTAGAACATATTATGAATACAGCAGAAAAACTTTGAAAATATCACCAGATATTTTTAGAATGTGGACTCATAATAATAACTCATTAAGTGTCTGAATAGGAATTTTAAGACAGTATATGAACTCCATACTGTGATAATCAAGGAATGTTTTTACATGTTGCAGTTCAAAAATTGAACGCATATCCCGTTAAAATTGCATTTCTTATATTTGCAGTATCTTTATAGGCTTGTTTCCTTATCAAGCCTTTTGCAACAGTTGCATTGAAATACTGTCAATTTCAGTAAATACTCAGACACTTAATGTCAGCCATTTTATAAACCAAGAATGCTAGTAAAAGATTATTTTTTTCATTTTTTAATATTTATTTATATTTGAGAGAGAGAGACAGTGTGAGCAGGGGAGGTCCAGAGAGAGGGGGAGACACAGCAAGTTCCAGGCTCTGAGCTGTAGTACAGAGCCCGATGTGGGGTTCAAACCCACGAACCATGAGATCATGACCTGAGCCAGTCAGATGCTTAACCAACTGAGACACCCTGGCCTCCCTGAAAAATTAATTTTTAATGAAAAATAAACTAAGACATACTACAACACTCAAAATTCTTTGTTGAAAATTTTCTGCTTTGTTCCCTGTTAGTGATTTGGAATATGAATTTTAAGCTAAAAATTAACAATAATAAAAAGGAAAAAAAAGCATACCAGTGGGTGGGTCTACATTATATAAACAATGACAAGTCAAATTAATTTTGAAAACATTTTAATCCTACTTTATACATTAATATTTGAAATGTAGGATATTATTTTGTGGACATTAAGACAGATAGGAACAAATATCTCACAAATTATGACAAATGAAAATATTCATTGAATAATGTAATGACACCAAATCTTTATCTTATATTTACTTTCTTTTAACTTTGATTTGTAGTCAAAGTGGCAAATAAAATGATAAACTATAGTTGTCTTAAATAGCGTATTATATGTTCAGTATGGTTAAGCAATCTAAACTTAATATATTAAAATAATTAAAATTACTATTAAATAATAATACCTGGCACATTGTTTGTAGTAAATAAAATTTTATGTAATGAGAATACAAGTAAGTTCTGAAAATGACAAAGCATCAGGTTTTGATCCAAACAATCAACTAGAAACAAAAACTAAAGCAAATTTAGCTGTATCTAATTTAGGTTGTATTACAAACCATAATGTTCACTTAAAATTTGTTTTTTAATGTTTTATTTATTTCTGAGAGAGAGAGAGAAAGAGCGTGAGCAGAGGAGGATCAGAGAGAGAGGGAGACAGAGAATCTGAAGCAGCCTCCAGGCTCTGAGCTAGCTGTCAGCACAGAGCCTGAGGCAGGGCTCGAACCCACAAACCCTGAGATCATGACCTGTGCCGAAGTCTGTTGCTTAACCGACTGAGCCACCCAGGCGCCCCCATAATGTTCACTTAGAAATGTAATAAATTCTATGACCTCATAATCCTATTCTTCTAATCTTAAAAAAAAAAAAAGATTATTTCAAGAATTCTACTTTAGGGACACATGGGTGGCTCAGTCGGTTAAGCGTCCGACTTCAGCTCAGGTCACGATCTCACGGTTCATGGGTTCGAGCCCCGCGTCGGGCTCTGTGCGGACAGCTAGCTCAGAGTCTGGAGCCTGTTTCAGGTTCTGTATCTCCCTCTCTGACCCTCCTCTGCTCACGTTGTCTCTCTCTCTATCTCTCTCTCTCTCTCAGAAATAAAACATTTAAAAAATTTAAAAAAAAAAAGAATTCTACTTTATAAATTTCTGTTACCCATTGCTTAAGTCAATGCATAGAATTTAATATACAATTAATATTAGAATAATAAATCTCTAAATCAGAAGTGCATAGCCCTATAATTTTTTAAATAAACCTAATTAATATTTACTCTTCATGACATTGTACACCTACTTTGCACAAAAGTAGAGTTAATATTTCTTCCAAATACATATTTAATCCCTATTGTTTTACTAAGATTGAAAGTTTCTGCCCTTTTTTACTTTTGAATAAAAAGTCTCTGCAAGTTTCACTTTAAAATTGATTTCCTCCATTTTTCAGGGGGAAATAGGTTGTTAGTTTAAGAACAATTTAAGAACTATCATTTTTCTTGTAATCTTTAATCTTATTTTGAGACTGTCTCCATTTAATTCTTTACCTTTACTTTTTTCCTCTTTATCCATGAGTCAGTCCTAGTTGGCATTTCCTCTTTCAATTCTTTTGTTTATACATTTTAATTGTATGCTCCAGTTAGTACCTCTACTCCTCTGCTGCTTTGACTTTCCTAAAAATAACACCTTCCAAATATGTGACTGCTGATTCCATACACTACGAAGGGACTCATTTCTGAAGTGCCAGTTCAGCACTATGGAGTATAAGTACTGAATAGCATGACATGAAAAATAGTGGACTATACCAGATTGCACCTTATTGTTGTAATAGTTATTCATTACAGTTGCTATTAAGTTAGGAAAAACAAATCCCCAAGGGCATTCTTTCCCCAATAAATATAGATCTTTGGATCTAATTGTATACTAGTGCAATAATTAGAGTGATAGGTATACATTAATTATATAATTGGTATCTTTAATAGTTTAAAACATCTTTGTATTTTTATAGTTTATGTGCTTATCATTTAAGTGGTATTAAGTGTAATAGTTTAGAGGAATTTTTTTCCCTTTTTAGTTTTTATATTGAAGTATAATTAACATGTAGTGTTATATTAGTTTCAGGTGTACAGTATGAATAACCAATTCTGTACATTACTCAGTGCTCATCAAGGTAACTATACTCTTCATCACCTTTATCTATTTCATTTCTCCCTCACCCCCAACTTTCCTCTGGCAACCAGCAATTTATTCTCTATTTAAGAGTCTGTTGTGGGTCTTTTAGTCTTTTTATTTCTTTGTTTGCTGTGTTTCTTAAAATCCACATATGAGTGGAATCATATAGCATTGGTCTTTCTCTAAGTGACTTATTTCACTTAAGATTTTAGCATTTTATCCTCCATGCCCGTCCATTATTGTTGCAAATGGCAAAATTTCATTCTTATTATGGCTGAGTAATATTCTGTTATATATGTATATTTATATTTCTATATATACGTGTGTATATACACACACACATACATACATACATACATGTGGCATACTAAATATATATGTGTGTGTGTGTATACACACACATATATATATAGCTTTATCCATTCATCTATGGATGACACTTGGGTTGCTATCATATCTTGACTATTGTAAATAATGCTGCAAAAAAACATAAGGTGCATATATATCTTTGAATTAGTGTTTTCTTATTATTTGGGTAAATACCCAGTTTGTGGAATTACTAGATCATATGATAATTCTGATTTAAATTTTTAAGGAAATTCCATATAGTTTTCCACAGTGACTGCACCAGTTTATATTCCCAGTACCAGTTTAGGAGGATTCCTTTTTCTCCACATCCTCATCAACACTTATTATTTCTTGTGTTTTTGATTTTAGCCATTCTGACAGGTGTGAGGTGATATCTAATTGTGATTTTGATTTGCATTTCCCTGATGATCAGTTACGTTGAGCATATTTTCATGCCCCATTTGGCCATCTGTATGTCTTCTTTCTGTTCGTGTTCTCTGCCCATTTTTAAATTAGGTTACTTGGGGGGTCTTTTGGTGTTGAGTTGTAGAAGTTCCTTATATATTTTGGATATTAACCCATTATTGGATACATTATTTGCAAATATCAGTAGATTGCCTTTTCGTTTTGTTGATGGTTTCCTTCACTGCACAAAATATTTTTATTTTGACGCAGTCCCAACAGTTTAATTTTGTTTTTGTTTCCCTTGCCTAAGACATATCTAGAAAAAATGTTTCTATGGTCAGTGTCAAATAAATTACTACCTATGTTATCTTCTAGGAGTATTACGGATTCAGGTATCACATTTAGGTCTTTAATCCACTTTGAGATTATTTTTGTATATGGTTTAAGAATGTGGTCCAGTTTCACTCTTTTGCAACTGTCCAGTTTTCCTAGCACCATTTGTTGAAGGGACTGTCTTTTCTTCAACTTTTGTTTATGTGTTGGCCAAAAATTTATCTGACCTTAGGATACTGCCATCCAGTACACCACTACTGGTAGTCATTGATTTGGCCACACAGTTGAAATTTAAAGCACAACCAGTATTCATCTTCTTTTAACAATAAACTTCAGAGTTATCAGTGATGGTTAAATATCTCAATATTGTCAAATATCATTTAATTACACAAAATTATGACTATAATTCAGTGTAAGACATTGGGTATGTGGAATATTTTGTTTAGGATGTTCAGACTTTTTACTTGTTTTCATTATTATTTATAAAAACAAAAAGAAATGTAACTTGTAAATGGTCATTATATATTTATAAAATATCTAACACATTTACAAGGTTAGGTAGAGTAGAAAATTAAATATGACTATATTTCTACAATCAACATTCTTTAATATAATAGTTCTAAAATATTAAATCAAATACTTAGAGATACCTTTTAATAAGGACCTAACATGCACAATAAATTAAGATATTTAAGTGATAAGTTGTAACATTATTTTAAAATTATAAATCTTATTAATAAATTATAAAACTTAAGAAATTTATTAGGAAAAATCTTAAGACTATGAGATAAGCTTGTCCAAATAAAAATACCAAATTCTTTCTTATAGGTCAACAAGTTACTCACCTAAGTGGCCCTGCTTCATTGAGCTGCTAAAATATTACCAATTGTCGTACATTCTAAAAATATTCCAAAAATATATTCATATACATATATGTGGAATAAAATATATTCCAAAAATATATATATATTAAAATTTTGATTAAAATGCTTGAATAATTCATTCTTTCCACCTAATGTTTGTGACCAACACCAGTATTTGTTTTGTTTTGTTTTTTTATAAATAGTTTATTGTCAAATTACTTTCCACATAACACCCAGTGCTCATCCCCACAAGTGTCCTCCTCCATGCCCATCCCCCCTCCCCCCCACATCCATCCGTCCTCAGTTTTTGTCAGCATTCAAGAGTCTCTCATGGTTTGCCTCTCTCCCTTTCCCCCACCATTTCCCCCCTTCTTCTCCCCCTTGGTCTTCAGTTAAGTTCCTCCTAATCCTCCTATACGTGCAAACATATGGTATTTGTCCTTCTCTGCCTGACTTATTTCACTCAGCATAACACCCTCAAGGTCCATCCGTGTTGCTACACATGGCCAGATTTCATTGTTTCTCATTGCCATGTAGTATTCCATGGTATAGATAAACCACATCTTCTTGATCCATTCATCTGTTGATGGACACTTAGGCTCTTTCCATGTTTTAGCTATTGTGGAGAGTGCTGCTATGAACATTGGGGTACATATGCTCCTATGCCTCAGCATTTCTTTATCCCTTGGGTAAGTTCCTAGCAGTGTGACCAACACCAGTATTAACAGCTACTTATTTTTCTACTTAAATTGATTTTTACTATTGATATCAATTTTTCAAGTGAGTATTTTGCCTAGTTCTATATTTGAAAATGAAAATACTGTTTTTCTTATTGTAATTGTATAAAATAAATGGAATTTAAAAGTAGCAGATCACATAATACTAATTTGAACCCAGCGAGAAAATACAGCAAATAGCACTAGTTTCCTTTCCATGTCCATATGTTGAATTGGAATACTGTAAGGTAACACTCTCGTCAGTATACTGTATCTTGCCATGAAAACAGCATTTTGAAGTATTTATATTTCAGCATTTTTGTATCCTTTCTAACATCTTAATAAATGACTTGAATTATTATTTTAAAACAGTTTCAAAGACAACTATATTCTATTTTTTTTTTCTTTTCCCGAATCCCTTGACAGATTTTGTATCCAACATAAAGCCAGGTCTGCGTTATCTGATAGTTCAGAGTTTTACCAAAACATTTTATTTCCATTCCAGTCATTGTCTCCTGAATTTGCCTTAGTAATGAGAACTTCAAACCTAGAGATGGGTTGTGATCAAGTTTTATGGCTGATTTCTATAAGGAATGACAAGGTTAAGACTTCCACAAATCAATCTAATTATGGCTAGGACTGCTCTTTTTTGTAAGCACAAGCAAGTGGTTAAATAACAATTATCACTATGCTGAACGAATCATGGCATTTTGTTACATTCTTAGTTGCTTGTTTCTAGGATATAGGAAGAACTTAGTAAATAATTAATTACAGTGTGAAAGCTACTACCTCACTTGACAATTTCTTTTAAAAATAAACTATACTCTTGGGTCCTTCTTTAAATAGTTTTCTTATCCTTGGTACACATCTAAATTGTCTATAATGTGCTAGGAATGCATGACTTAATCCCAGTTACTAAATATATAAAACAGAAACAAATTTTCTGTTAATCATAAAGTAAAGATAATCTTTTATTTATTAAAAATAAATAATCATAGATTTTAAATTATCAAAAATAAGTAATCATAGATTTAAAAATTTACTTAGTATTTGGCATTTAGTAACAAGTGTAGCCATCACTCAGAATAATCCATTCATGTATTAAATATTTTTGAATTGATTTGCCACTTTCCACCAGAGTTCAATAAATACAAGCATAACCATTAAAATTTTTTTCTGAATGTTCAAAACGGAAAAAAAAAATCATTCATGTTCCCCTAATAAACAGAACCTAATTAGCAATTTGAAATTTAAATTCTGGCTTTATTTCAGGCTTCCAGATTAACTTGGGAAAACACTAACTGCATTTTTTTCTACTCCGTTTTCTGATTTTGAAGTGTTTATATTCATTTATTTAATATGCTTTTTAAAACACAGCCAGCTGATATTATAAATTTTTTTTCTCAATGCTTTCAGAATAGAATATTTATTGAAACATGGGAACCAATAAACATATTTTTAAAAATTTTTCTTTATTATTCTCTTTCTTGAAACAAAAATTTATACATTCGGGGTTTATTATTATTATTAACACAGAAACTTATTGTATAGTTTACCAAACTTTAGTTTCTCTTAAAACGTTTGTAAATATTCTTTGACTGCATAGCTTTCTACTGCTGATGTGTGTGTGCGCGTGCGCGCGTGTGTGCACTCGTGTGCGCGTGAGCATGTGAGCGTGTGGGCATTTGGGATCCCGTAGTTTTCCTATTCAAGGAATATCTGCCCATATGAAAACATATATATCCTTTTACTATTTAGGTAAGCTATTTCTTTCAAAATTCATGAAAGAAAAACGACAAAACTTATTTAGGTTTCAGCCTAATGGCTCAAGGATAGAAAAACACTGCTTTGCCTAGAACCAGCACAAAAGGGAAGTAAATGACAGAGATTTTATGTTTAAGATGGAAGGATCTTTTCATATTACAGAGCTTTGTAGGAGACCTGAAGCAGCCCATTGAAAAAGTAGATGAGTATTTTTCTTGCTTATTTTTACCGGAAAGGAAGTTTTGTGTTTTTTTAACGTTTATTTATTTTTGAGACAGAGCACAAGTTGGGGAGGGGCAGAGTGAGAGGGAGACACATAATCCAAAACTGACTCCAGGCTCTGAGCTGTCAGCACAGAGCCTGACGTGGGGCTCGGACCCATGGACCACGAGATCATGACCTGAGCCGAAGTCGATGCCCAACGCACTGAGCCACTGAGCCACCCAGGCGCCCCTGGAAAGGAAGTTTTAAGAGCACTGAATGCCCCTTGGCATTAAAGACATTATTGAAAGATCAGAGTAAATAAAGCACATGATGTAGAATAATTGTATGACTACAAAACTATGTAGAATTAACCCTAAACAACACAGGGGTATGGGAACTGAACCCACACACAGTTGAAAATCCACATATAACTTTGACACTCCCCAAATTATTGACAACCTTATGTCAGCTGGAAGCTTTACTTACAACGTAAACAGTCAATTAACACATATTTTTATATTATACTTATTTTTGATATTTTTATGATAAAATAAGCTAAAGAGAAGAAAATGTTATTAAGAAAATCATAATGAAGAGAAAAAAGATTTTACAGTGCTGTATTGTATTTACTGAAAAAAATCAGTATATAAGTGAGCCTGTACAGTTCAAACTCATGTTCAAGGGTCAGTTGTGTATGGTTTTTATTTTTTCTACCTAAAAGGAAAATTTATTTGGGAGAATTTTTTTTCTTAATAAATTACCAAATCACACATAGGTTCTTTGAAACCCAGAATAGCAATTATTATTAAATTTTAAGTTGTACTTAGGTTTTAGAGAAGCAATCTTTTATTCAACATATTTTAGGAAGAACACATGGTTTTTAGGGTGTAAGATGGTTGTACTGAACCTAGTAAGTAATAGATTGCATAACCTTGGTTAATTTATTAGCCACCTGTTTCATTCTTATAGTATAATAGAAAAATTAGTATTCCATCACTACATATACAACATTTTGCACTCTGAGTATTCAGAGGAATATTTCAAATCAGATAAAACCTCAGGAGTTGAAATTAAGAATAACCAACATGCATAACTTTCAGAAAGCTTAGATATAAATTCAGTCTTTAGCATTTTTCTTTATTATTTTTTAAATTTTTTAATGATTATTTATTTTTGAGAGACAGAGAGACAGAGGATGAGCAGGGGAGGGGCAGAGAGAGACATGGAGACACAGAATTCAAAGTAGGCTCCAGACTGAGCTGTCAGCACAGAGCCTGCTGCGGGGCTCACACTCATGGACCATGAGACCATGACCTGAGCTGAAGTCAGGGGCTTAACCTACTGAGCCACCAGGTGCCCCTCTTCATTATTCTCTTTATCATAGGGCCTTTTATTGAAAACCTATAAAAATAGGAGCACCTGGGTGGCTCAGTAGGTTAAGTGTCTGACTTCTGCTCAGGTCATGATCTCTCTGTTTGTGAGTTCAAGCCTCACATTGATCTCTGAGCTGACAGCTCAGAGCCTGGAGCCTGCTTCAGATTCTGCCTCTGTCTCTCTGACCCTCACCTGCTCATGTTCTGTCTCTCTCTTTCTCTCAAATATAAAATAAAACATAAAAAAGTCTTAAATAAATGGAGAAAAATTACATCAAGAATTCCTCAGATAGTGGATTGAGTTAACACCAGTACAAAAACAATTACTGCAGGATCTGAGGTTTTATTATATCTATCTGGATTAAAAACCACTGTGAATTTCAATAATAATTATAACTTGAATGAACACAAAGTTTACGGGTATCCTGTAAAAAGGACAATAACACTGTCAGACATTACTCTCTTTTTTTGGTGATTATTTTTTTATTTTTTTTATTTTTTTTACAAATAGTTTATTGTCAAGTTGGTTTCCATAAAATACCCATTGCTCATCCCCACAAGTGTCCTCCTCCATGCCCATCTCCCTCTTCCCTCCCACACACCCATGAGTCCTCAGTTTGTTCTCAGCATTCAAGAGTCTCTCATGGTTTGCCTCTCTCCCTTTCCCCCACCATTTCTCCCTTTCTTCTCCCCCATGGTCCTCCGCTAAGTTCCTCCTAATCCTCCTATACGTGCAAACATATGATATTTGTCCTTCTCTGCCTGACTTATTTTGCTCAGCATAACACCCTCAAGGTCCATCCGTGTTGCTACACATGGCCAGATTTCATTCTTTCTCACTGCCATATAGTATTCTATCGTATAGATAAACCACGTCTTCTTGATCCATTCGTCCATTGACAGACACTTAGGCTCTTTGCATGTTTTATCTATTGTTGAGAGTGCTGCTATGAACATTGGGGTACATGTGCTCCTATGCATCAGCATTTCTGTATCCCTTGGGTAAATTCCTAGCAGTGCTATTGCTGGGTCATAGGGGAGTTCTACTGTTAGTTTCCTGAGGAACCTCCACACTGTTTTCCAGAGGGGCTGTACCAGTTTACATTCCCACCAACAGTGTAGGAGGGTGCCTGTTTCTCCACATCCTCTCCAGCATCTAGAGTCCTCTGATTTGCTCCTTTTAGCCACTCTGATTGGCGTGAGGTGGTATGTCAGACATTACTCTTGATTTTCACATTAGACAGTGCTCACACCCTCCTTCAGTCACTCAAAGTGTACCCATCCTACAGATTATCACTTTCATTTCTCCCCCAAAAACATGAACGTACTTCAACACACACATATAGTAGGCAGCAGATCAAATTTAATAAACTATGAACATGTTTGAGATGATATATCAAGCAAGGAATAAGGATATGACTAGATTATTTGATATCTTATTTGGCAGTTCTGAATACCAGCAGACTTCCCAGAGTCCTAACTGTTCTATGAGATGCACTCTACAGTGAATTTGGATGAGCTTGGCCTATAGAAGGAACAAAGTTCAGGGCAAGAAGGCCATTGTACAATTGGAAATGGTTTTGAATTGAGAGCTACATGACAGTAGGTTTGAAGCATGATCTTGCACACTTGAGACATGCCAACATGAAAAAAAAAAAAAAGGCAGAAAGAAAGAAAGAGTAATGCTGTCTCTGCAACTTTTCCATGGGAGTTAGGATTTGCCCCAGTGAGATTCTCACTGAGATTACATCCTATGAGAGCCCTGAAAGATGTGTCCCTTTTATCAAGCCCCACTGAAAACACAATGCTTCTTGTAGCATGTGACCACTCGCCATCCAGAATCAGTGTCTATGGGGTAAGCCATCCTGCCCAGCCTTTGAGATTCTAGTTTCCATGTTTCGCTGATGCAAAGAGCAATCCTAGACCCAGCCTCCAGTCTTGGCAATGACCTCATGCCCATCTTCTTTCACTACTTTTAGATAATCTGATCTTGGCAGAATATTTTAAAAAGAGAGAATGACACATTCTAGGTAGGAAGCATGTTTTAATTTTAATGTTTTCTATTTTCTCTATTTATTCTGTAATCTAGAAAGTTCTTCCCTGCTATTTCCCTGCTGCTTGTCTTCTACAATTAGCTTAATGAATTCAGCATGCTAACCAACTAGACCCAATTATTAACTACTTGATTATTGGTTGTCTAAAATTAATCAATTTATTTAACAGACAAATAGCCTTCACTATGTGCCAAAGTGCAAATTTCTTTACAAATATAAACTCGTTTATTTTTCACAGCAATATAAAATACTTATTTTTTCCGTATTAATACATAAGGGAACTGGGGCAGAGAAAGAATAAATACCTTATCCATCATGGTCAAACAGCACATAAGTTTTGGAACCAGGTTTCAAACTAAGGCAGTCTGGTTCCAAAGTCTCTATTGTTAGCCATTTTGATCTGTTGCTCTTATCGCACTGTGTTCTGACAATTTGTTCACATCTTTCTGCCTATAAATATTGACATGACCATTCAATCTTTATTAAATAAATGAAAGCTCTGGTATGCATAATCTTTGTTTAGATGATTTAATAGTATGCTTTAAAACCCTGACAAAAAAGTCATCTAACAAATTGATTAAAGTGTAAGTTATAAATATACTATAAACCTGATATTTGTCTGGTAACACTTATATAGATCATTCACATATATATTGAGCAGCATGGCTGCTTATTTGACTTATATTTGAATCATGTCACCTAATAGAGAATGAGTATAGAAAGTATAAATAGTGCCTGTTGTAGAAATAAATAATAACTTGCATCTGCACAGTATACTTTTACTACCAAATTTTACTTCCATTTGCCAATTAAGTTATTTTAAAAAGAGAATTGTTGACTACTTTTCTTGCTTTCAGTTCATGTTGAATTTAATCTGTTTGACCAACTCAACATCTGCCAGTTAATGAGACTATTTTCTTTTTTATAGTATTTGGTAATAAGAGCTATTGATAATTTGGGGCCATTTTGTTAGTGACATGTACAATTTAATGATTCTCTTTATAAGAAGACAACTTAGCATGATATTACACTTTTATTTTTGTATTTTGTATTATTCTGCAAAACCTGTCAGGGAGTAGAAAAATGAACAGCTCTTGTCATAATACAATATTAAAATTTCTTAAATTTAAAAAATCTAAACTGCTAGTATTATTTTGTCTACAGAGATTTTTCTAAGCATTCATATTTTTACACAGAGATTTTCTTAAGTAATGATATTTTTAACCACAGGCAATTCTTTTAGTCACTGTCAAAATGACAACTACCTTTAAATGGTGTATATTGTCTTAGCATACGAAAGCATCGTATCTAATGACTTTTGACATTAATTATAGGTACCAACATTTTTAAAATAAAATGTCATAAATGGCATCACATTGCTTACCTCCACAATATTTCTGGTTGGCAGACAGTTTGATCTTTGCTAGAAAATTAAGGACTCAGTCAGCAAGTTCTATTGCCTTATATTTTTTTTCAAAAAATATGTTATCTTTCTCATTTAAGAAATGAAGGTATTTTCTTTTAATATCTTAGAATTTCTATATGCAGTGAAAATATTGTTGATTTTAACCTAAGCCAAATTGTAGACTCAGAAAAAGCAAGCATTCATGCAGTATATAGGCGTGAATCTTTTTATTAGCTATATGCCCAATATTATATTAATCTGCTTTTTCAGGAAATAATTATGTAAGACAAAGATGTTATAATTTTTATGTTATGAAAATAAATATTTTCATATTAATTACTAAATGTTGAAGTGAATGAAATCTTCACTAAAAGAATAAAACTAAGAGATAAAGAAGAGAGAAAGAGATGTACATTTGTTAATGAAATGACCTATAGAACATTAAAGAAAGTTCCTTTCTAATGTTAAAAGATATATATTTTTAAAGAAATATAATCATTTCACACTGAAACACTTATCAAAAGAATTAAACAATTTAGAAGAAGAATGGATAAAGAAAGTGTGGTATATATACACAATGGAATATTACTCAGACATAAAAAAGAATGAAATCTTGCCATTTGCAGTGACATAGATGGGGCTAGAGAGTATGATGCTAAGCAAAATAGAGAAAAATAAATGCTATATGAGTTCACTCATATGTGGAATATAAGAGACAAAATAAGCATAGGGAAAAAGAGAAAGAGGGAGGCAAACTAAGAAACAGACTCTTAACTATAGAGAACAACTGATGGTTTACCAAATGGGAGGTTGGGAAAGGAAACAATGAATAAAATATATGATAGGGATTAAGGAGTACATTTGTCATGATGAGCACCAGGTGTTGTATGGAAGTGTTGAATCACTATACTGTACACCTGAAACTAGTATTACACTGTATGTTAACTAACTGGTTTAAATTAAAACTTAAAAAAAAATAATGAAAGATTTTAGGGGGCCTGAGTGGCTCAGTCATTTAAGCATCATGACTTTGGCTTAGGTCATGATGTCATGGTTTGTGACTTTGAGCCCACCATTGGTCTCTCTGCTGTCAGCACAGAGCCTGCTTGGGATCCGCTATCCTCCTCTATATGCCCCTTCCCCTCCCGTGCGCACACACACACACACACACACACTCTCTCTCTCTCTCTCTCTCTCTCTCTCAAAAATAAACATTTAAAAGAAAAAAAAGATTGTTATGTCGGAAAGCTAAATATTACAAAGATAAATAATTTCAATTTCAATTTAGAGTTTCAATGAGTTTCCATCCCAATGCAAATCCAGAAGGAACATTGTTATAAATATAGCAAATTAATTATTGTTTTACTAGAATAATACAGGGGCAAAAAAAAACCCAAAGAATTTTGGAAAAAAATAACTTACTCTTTCAGATACTAAGATATACATCACAAAATAGAGAAATTCAAGCACGATGTTAAATAATTAAAAATATATTGATCAATGAGAACAAAATCGGTAGTCTCCATTATTATAAGATAATTCATGATTAAAAAAAGAAAGCACAGATGACCAGATATTTCAGTAATAGTCAGAATATTTTGTAACAATTAGCAATTCTGGAAATAATCATGTCAGATTCTCACCTCACAATTTGTGCTTAAGCAAAGTACAGCTATATTGCTGTAATGGTTAATTTTGTCAACTTGCCTAGGCTGTGGTGGTGTTTGGTCATATATCAGTCTAAATATTGCTGTTAAGGTGGGGTTTTTTTTTGAGACAGTAAACATTTTAAATAAGTAGACTTTGTTTTTGTTTTTCTTTTTAATATATATATATTTTTTTATTTCTAGGAGAGAAAGAGAGAGACAGCGTGAGCAGGGGAGGGTCAGAGAGAGAGGGAGTCACAGACTCTGAAATAGGCTCCAGGCTCTGAGCTGGCAGTCAGCACAGAGCCCGACGCGGGGCTCGAACCCACGAACCACGAGATCGTGACCTAAGCGAAAGTCGGACGCTCAACCGACTAAGCCACCCAGGTGCCCCTTAAATAAGTGGACTTTGAATACAACACATTACCGTCCATAATGTGGATGAGTCTCATCCAATCATTTGAATGACTTAAGAGCAGAGACTGAAGTGTCCCAAAGAAAGACTTTTGAAATCAGCAACATCACCTTTTTTCCCGAATATCCAGCCTACCCTGCTGACCTACCAAGTTCACATTTGCTACACCTAAAATCATGCGAGGCAGCTCCTTAAAATAAATCTCCTTCTCCTACTAGAGGTGGAATGAATATGTATCCTATTGGTTCTCTTTTCTGGAGAATGAATAAAATTACTACATTTATATATATTAAATTATTGACAATAGAATTAAACACTTGTCAAAACTTCTTGAGATAGATGAAATTTCTATGATTCAAGAAAAAACAGAAAGAGAGGTGACTAAATAAAATTAAAACTTCTTTATTTACAATATTAGAGAAAAAATATAATTATTTGGGAATGTACATACTCTGGTAGTTTTAGCATGCAAGCTCAAATACAAATTAAGATAATTTCTAAATAGGGAACCCTGGGTAGCTCAGGGTGGCTTAAGTCAGGCTCTGTGCTGGCACCTAGGAGCCTGGAGTCTGTTTTTGGATTCTGTGTCTGCCAAACTCTCTGCCCTTCCCCCACTAGCTCTCTGTCTCTGTCTCTGTCTCTGTCTCTGTCTCTCTCTCTCTCTCTCAAAAATAAACATTTTTAAAAGAAGATAATTTCTAAAATATACCCTTTTCTTTGTTGCTTTTGCCACTATATACCAAAAACAGAAACTTGTGATTCACCTTTAATTCTTTATATTTATCCTTGCTACCAGCAACCTGTCAATCTTTACCTCTTCATAATTTTATGAATTGTGTTCCTCAAATCTGTCCCTGCCTTCTCCCTTGCTAAAGCTACTCATTACCTTAATTCCATTCTCATCTCTATGATTATAATAATAACCTATAATCACTTTTTTCATTCTTGTTCCCCTCAAACTTATCTCTCCCAAAGCTGCCAGTATGAAATTTTAGCCTTCAAACAATGTTGGTAAAAACTTTTGGTAGAAACCTATCACCTGTGAAAGAAAGCAGATATTCCCAAATCTATTACCTTTCTACTACATCTACTACTGTCAAATCTTACTGCTTGCTCTTCCATGCTTTTCATTTTACAAAATAGTAACACAGAGTAAACGTGACATTAATTCAAACACAATTCTATTGGTTTTTCACATATCTGTTTTTTTCCACAGAATCTTTCACCATCGCATCCTTCTGTTCACTTCTCTGTATCTTTTAAAGCCCAGCTCAACCTTGAGTTTTTGTGGTATCTTCATTGATCCACATGGCAAATAAAATGAACATTTCCTCTATGAATTCATAAACTAACCTCTGCTCCAGAGCTTTTTTCACTGTATTGTAATTATTAGCTTGAGTGTATAATTCACTTACTGAAATATTAATAATTTATAAATAGCAATTATTCATTATTTGAACTCTACAGGCTGGCTCATCATGTGTACTCACTGAATAATTCTGAAGTGTAAAGTACAGTAGTTTCACTACTTAAGACCAATAAGTTCAGAAAGAACTTACAGTGAAAAAGAAATTAACTTTATGATTTATTTCAAAATATGTGAGCTTAAATCAGTATGCAAAATTGCATTTCCAATTATTTTTTAGACATTTTGCTTTCATTATTTTGTAGAGCAAAATTAGAAACAAAACAATGTAATAACATAGTCCTTGAGTAATTGATTTATAGATGGTTTTTATTTTATTTTGTATATGATCTTTGGACATTCAGTTCAGAAATTATGAAGAAACCTAGGGGAAATTTTGATTGAATATATAAAATGTATTACAGACACAGTTATTATTTCTAACAAAACCACAATTTGGCTACTTATGTAATATAGACACATAAAAATAATATTTAAAGATTTGTTTTCAACCAACACTATCATAATTTATTGGAAAGAGTACTGGATAATATAGTAATATTCTTGTTTATTTACTTGTCCATAAAAATTTGGGCCAAACACAGTTTTCCAATCTGTATAATTGGTACAATATTATACAAGAGACTTTTTAATGGTTCAAATGTATTAATTGTCAATAAGATAACTTAATAACCTTAAAACTAAATAAAACATATTTAGTAATAAGTTATCAAGTGTTTATATCTAAATAAGAGTACAAAACTCTAATATGAAAATTGCTTATTTTACTTAGAAAAAACTTCCTACAACAGAAATCAAAACTATTATCTATAAACCAAAAATAGTACTGAATTAATTTAAAATTGGTATTTTATTAGAACTGCATTCAAGTACTTCTTATGTATTTAATGATCTCTCTTTATTTCTTTATTCCCAGAACTACTCCACTAATTAGATGATGCATAGTATAATTTCAATAATACTTATTATAAGTTAGTAGAAAAAGGTAGAATCAGCAAACATATTTTGACAGAAAGAAACCCTTGGGGAAATGTCTTATAAAATTTATGATGAACAAACAAAATGCTTCTAGTAACCACCTTTGTAATTTAAAAACAATACAACAAAATAAAAAGATTAGCATTTTTAAAATGTCATCGGTTTGACTGTTTACAGTAACCACCATAAGTCACTAAACTATGAAGTAACTTAATATTATAATTTTGAAAACCATTATTGGGGCACCTGGGTGGCTCAGTTGGTTAAGTGTCTGACTTCGGCTCAGGTCATGACTTCATGGTTCATGAGTTCGAGCCCTGCATCAGGCTCTCTGCTGACAGCTAGGGGCCTGGAGCCTGCTTCAGATTCTGTGTCTCCCTCTCTCTTTGCCCCTCCCCTGCTCACACCTCCTTCTCTCAAACATAAATAAACCCCCTCCAAAAAAAAGAAAAGAAAGAAAGAAAGAAAACTATTATTGATTCCAAAGGCTATTAAAAGAAAATCATGTAATTTTTCTTGTCAGAAGACTTTGGTTTTAGGACAAACCAAAGTTCTTAACCCCACCCTACTTTCTTCTGAAGACTCTATAAAATCTGTCCCTCTCTACATTTTCAGTACTGTATCAGAGTATTTATATTATAAACATTAGAAAACCCAATTCCAAGTTTGTTCAGTAAAGAGAGTATTTTCTCACAGTGGATTTGCTAAGAGGCAGTGGGTGCCATGCAAGCTTTTAAATTTTTTTAAAAAAATTTTTTAATGTTTTATTTATTTCTAGGAGAGAGAGAGAGAGACAGCGTGAGCAGGGGAGGGTCAGAGAGAGAGGGAGTGACAGACTCTGAAACAGGCTCCAGGCTCTGAGCTGGCAGTCAGCACAGAGCCCGATGCGGGGCTCGAATCCACGAACCGCGAGATTATGACCTAAGCGAAAGTCGGACGCTTAACCCACTAAGCCACCCAGGCGCCCCAAGCTTTTAATAAACATACATCAACTGAGAAAGGATGAGCTCTCTCAGTCTGGAAAAAGCAAGCCACAATTGACCACCTAATCTCAATGTAGTAGAATTTATAAGAGAACCATTGACATGTTGACAAAGAGGAAGCTGAGATAAAAATGAGCTTCATGAAATATAATCAAATCTCGGATAACTTGAAGCCTCAATATTATTTCTTCATGTGGGAATTTGAGAATATCATATATATTTTGATAATCATTGTTTTCAAAAATAATTCTCTATTAAAAATATGACTTTGATCATAGTATCTTGTTTTTTTCTGCTATGGTTGGTAAATTTGAAGTCAGTATTTCAAAGGAAAGGCAGAGCATTGACATGTCTTCAAGCTTAAACCGAGTAAGTCCTCAAAAATACTAGTCCTTAACAGATTATTTTCTATATATTCTCTCTAGGCTAGATTACAGCTCAATTTATTGTACTCTTTTTGGGCCTCCAAAGTGTCCATGAAGTTTTTTAGACATGGAAAACTTCCATAATTATTTGACTCTTTCTCTTTGATATAACCAAAAGAGTGCCTGAGATCCATCTGTATAGTCCAGTGACCATTACACAAAAATCTATGTTCCATGCATAGCTAAACTTGATATTTTTCACGTAAAGTGTCTGCTTCCTCTGTTTCCCCCCGGACACAGCATGAGCAACTTGATGAGCAATCTAGAAGAAAAGAGCAGTGGTATCCAGTGCCATGACACCAGCTCTGCTCCCAATTCTGGTGAACTGGATGCCTTTGCAAGCTTGCATGCTGAAGTACCAAAAATAGAAAAATATTTCTTCTATTCTTCTCCATGCTGAAACATGGAAATATTGACAACATATCACTTCCATTTCTTAAACGTGGGAACTGTAGCCACCAAAATCGTGTTTTTCCTGGGATAAAGTGGTTAAAAAATGATTCTAAGTAAACTTTCAAATGTATTTTTGAAATGCATTCTATCATAAGTTCAGTCTCCAACCTTTTGTGTCTTCTTCAAGCTCTGGTAATTGTTCTGGCTGCCCTGATTTCTCTGAAGACTTAATCAGACATAGACCCTTGTACTCAATTTTCATTTGGATGATGCTTTCACCAAGTAAAATTTATATCTTTTCTGGATTGATTTTTTTTTTTTTTTGCATTTTGAGTTTTTTCATACAGGTATCAAATTGCTCCAGCAAAGAGCTGAGCTTCCTGCCTCTCTTTGATTGCATTAAACTTCCAAGAAATTAAAAAATATAAATGACTAAACTGTATTTGGACTCTGTTTCATTGGTTTGTCTTTCCTTATGCCAATACTACACTGACTTTATTGCTGTAGCTTTATTATAAGTTCTGAAGTCTGATGGAATGTTTCTATAATCTTTGTTCTTTTTCAAGATTTGCTTGGCTAGTCTACTCCTTTGCATTTTTATATGTTTCAAAATAAGTTTATTAATTTCTACAAAAAATAAAAAATACTAAGGTTATGTATGGGGATGAATTGGGTCTATAAGTCAATTTGAGGGGAACTAACATCTTAGTAATATTGAGTTGTGTAATTCAAGGTTCTTCAGGGAAACTGAAAACAGTAGGGTATATAGAGAGATATATGAAGAGGAGACTTATTATAGGAGTCAGCTCACCTGATTTGGGAGGACAAGAAGTCCCAAAATTTGCTCTCTCCAGGTTGGAGAACCAGGAAAGCCCTGGGTATAATTCAGTCCAAGACCAAAGACCTGAGCATAGAGAGAAACTAGTGTAAGTCCCAGAGTCAGAAGGTCTAAGAACCAGAAGATTTAAGTCGGAGGGCAGGTAAAGATGACATCCCAGCTCAAGAAGAGAGAGAGCATTTGTTCTTCCTTCCCCTTTTTGTTCTCTTAAAGCTCCCAAAGGATTAGATGATGCCCAACCACAATGGGGAGGACTTGGTCTACTGAATCAAATGCTAATCTCTTCCAGAAACAACCTCACTGACACACCCAGAATTTATATTTTACTCACTATGTGCACATCCTTTAGCCCAGTCAAGTTGACATGGAGAATTAACCATTACCTGAGAATTCCAGTGAATGTAGTCTCTCTCCATATATTTAGACTTGAATTTATCTTAGCAATATTTTGTAGATTCGATGTTGAGATCTATACATCTTTCATTTAATTTATTCCTATCTACTGTGTTTTTTTTAAATTTCATTTTCCAATTCTTTATTGCTATTATATAGAAATACAATTGATTTTTTGTACATGGACCTGTATCCCATAACTTTGCAAGATTCACTTATAAGTTCTAAAAATTATAATTCTTATTTTCCCTGCATATATACAATCCTATCATCTGCAAATAAAGATAGGCTTACCTTCTTTTCTTATGTCTTTTATTACTTTTTCAAGCCATATTACATGGACTAGGATCCCGGTAAAATACAGAACGGACAGTGGTAGTGGAAATTCAAGTTATGGTCCTGGGTTAGGGGGAAAACATCACTGTGGGGTATGATATTAGCTCTATAATTAGTACTTACCCTTATTAGAGTGAAGACGTTTCTTCCTATGTATAGGTTGTCTGAAAATTTGTTTTTTTTTAATGGTATGGGATGTTATCACTTTCTTTTCCTGCATCTTTGATATGTGAGGTTTTTTCTCCTTTATTCTGTGACCAGTTTTAACTGACTTTGAACCTTTACCTTGCATTCCTGATTTTTGACTGCTAAACCAACCTTTCATTTCAGGAATAAACCCTAGTTTTGATATATTATTGTTTGTATTTGCCTCTGGATAATATTTGCTAAAATTTTGTTGAAGATTTTTACATTTGGACTCAGGCAGAATTTTGATCTCTCAGTTTCTTTTCATGTAATGTTCTTGTCAGATTTTGATACTTGCTACATAGGGCTATTTGGGGAATGTTTCATCTTTCTCTCTGTTCTGAAAGAGTTTTTGTTGTTTTTATTGTCATTTATATATGGTAGAACTTTCTGGTGGTGCAATGTGGGCCTAGAGAGTTCTTTATGGAAATATTTAAGTGAAAGTTTATTTACATACACATATATAGAATTAGTCAACCATTCTATATCTTCTTGTGACTACTTCAAAAGTATGTTCAGGATGTTTATTTCATTTCTCCTAAAATGTCAAATCATTTGCTGAAAATTGTTCAAAATTGCTATTGTGCTTTTATTGCTTGAAGGATCTGTAATTCACCAATTAGTAATTGTGTGTGGGTAGATTATCCTAGTATTTCTCAGGGATTAGCTTTTTTATCTCTTTTTTTAAGTATTAAGGTACTTTGGGCTTAGTAAAAATCAATTATATGTTTTCTATGTTTGTTTTTATATTTGTTTATATCTGTATTCTTTTCTCTTTCCTTAAGCATGATGTACTTTTATTTTTGTTGTTGGTTCTTGCATTGAAACTTAAAACATTTCTTTTAATAGTCTCTTTTGTACTATAAATACTTATTTTTAATGTTTTTTTATTTTGAGAGATAAAGCACACACATATGTATGCATGGACACACACACACACACACACACACACACACACACACACACACATCACAAGTAGGAGAGGGGCAGAGAAAGAGAAGAGAGAATCCCAAGCAGGCTCCACACTGTCACCAAAAACCCTGAGGTAGGGCTCAATCCCACAAACTGAGATCATGACCTGAGTCAAAACCAAGCACGGCTTTCACTGCATTTTACAAATTGCAATTATTCTTCAGTTTTAAATACTTTCTAATTTCTATTGTGTTTCTATTCTTGGCTAATGTATTATTTAGAAGTGTCTTGCTAACTTTAAAAGTATTAGGGAAATTTTAGTTATTTTACTATTGATTCTTAGTTTAATTTCATTATAGTCAGATAAAAAAAGTTCTATATGATTTCAGTCCTTTCATATGTATTTTTATTTGCTTCATGGCCCACTAAATGTTCCATGTACCCTGGAAAAGTATGTGTATTCTGCACTTGTTTGCTACAGTGTTTTATAAATATTGATGAAGTGATGTTTGTTGCAAAGATTTTTTATTTCTTCCATATCTTACTACTTTTTTTCTCTGCTTGTTCTTTCAATCACTGAGTTCAAATCTTTAATTATGATGGTTGATTTCTTTCCCTTTTTAGTTCTGTCGATTTTTGCTTCACAAATTTTGAATTAATGTCATTAGCTATGTACATATTTATAATTACTGTCTTCCT
Source organism: Hyaena hyaena (assembly GCF_003009895.1). Classification (NCBI taxonomy): domain Eukaryota; kingdom Metazoa; phylum Chordata; class Mammalia; order Carnivora; family Hyaenidae; genus Hyaena; species Hyaena hyaena. The sequence goes on along the minus strand of NW_024082152.1, from coordinate 216,450 downwards.
GATGAATCAACCCTTTTATAACTTAGAAATTCCTTGCTTTTTCTGTTAATTAATAATCATATCTTCAATTTATTTTGCCTTATGTAAATACAGCTACACTAACTCCTTTAGATTAGTGTTCATCATTTATTTTTCATTCTTTAACTTTTATTTTTTTCTTAGTTTATTGTCACGTTGGTTTCCTTGTAACATCATCCCAACATGTACTCTCCTACTTTTAAATCATGTCTCCTACAAACATTATATAGCTGAGTAAAAAATTTGTATCCAATCTGATAATCTTTAAATGGTATATTTAGGCCATTTATTTAATGTAACTAGATATCACTGAGTTTAAGCCTGCTTTCATGCTGTTTTCTATTTTCTGTCTATTCTTTGTTCCTCAGTTCCTGCTTTCTTTTAGGTTATTCAGATTTCTTATATTTAATTTTTATCTCCTTTATTGCCATTTTATATATTTTTCCTTCTTTTTAAGTGGTTACAGAGATAATCATAGATTCTTTAACTTATTACAGCATATATTGAAATAATATTATGTCATTTGACAAGCAATGTAATAATCATTCAACAGTATAAGTTCTGCCTATACATTGTATTATTGCTGCCATATAAATTTTACTAATTTGTGTCTTATTAGCCCTACAATGAATTTTTATATTTTATTTTATTTTTTCCTTTTATATTCATTTTTGAGAGAGAGGGAGAGAGAGGGAGAGAACATGTGTGTTTATGTGTACATGTGGGAGAGTCAGAAAGAGAGGGGACAGAGGACTAGAAACAGACTCTGAGCTGACAGCAGAGAGCCCAATGCTAAGCTTGAACTCATAAACTCAGATCATGACCTGAGCTGAAGTCAGATGCTAAACCCACTGAGCCACACAGGTTTTTTGTTTTTTTTTTTGAAAAAATAGTATTTTTTTAAATAGTATTTTATTTTACTTATTTTATTTTTCATGTTTTTATTTATTTTTGAGAGAGACATAGAGAGAGAGAGACAGAGGGTGAGGCAAGCGAGGGACAGAGACAGAGAGACAGACAGAATCTGAAGCAGGCTGTAGGCTATGAGTTGTCAACACAGAGCTCGATGCAGGGATCGAACTTGTAAACCATGAGATCATGAGCCGAGGTCAGACGCCTAACTAGCTTCATAATTTTATATTTATCCATATATTTACATCTTCCAGAGCTCTTGATTTCTTCCTAAAGATCTAGGTTTCCGTCTGGGATTATTTCCCTGTAGCCTGGCATTATTTTCTTTTAACAGTTCTTATAATGCATATCATTTGCTGACAAACTCTCCTTTCAATTTTTTTTTTAATTTGAGAATGTTTTGTTTCATCTTCATTTGAAAAAGATAACTTCCTATCTATGTATTTTATGTTGATTTTTTTTTCCATTTAATGCTTTGAAAATAGCATTCCATTGTTTACTCCTTCAATATTTTCTAATGTGAAGTTAACTAACAACTCATTGTTTCACCTGTAGGTGATTTGTCTTTTCTCCTTTGGCTTCTTTAGAAGTGTATATTTGATTTCCCTTGTTTGACTATGATTATGTTTAGGTATGGATTTCTGTTGTTTTTATTCTCTTTAAGGAATATGAACTTCTTGTACCTATGGGTTAAAACTTTGATGAACTTTGAGAAATTTTAAACTATCATCTCTCATATTTTTTCTGCCTCATTCTCTCTCTTTACTCATACTTGGCTTCAATTACATTGATATTAAAGTAGATGATTTTGTTCCACAAGTTTTATATGTTCTGAATATTATCATCATTGTCATTGTTGTCATTATGTGTTGCAGTTTTGATGATTTCCATGTTCTGTCTTTAATTTTACAATTTTTTTTGTGTGTGTCTAATCTATTTTGAGATCAAATAAGTCTTTTTTCATATATTGTATTTTTAATTCTAAAATCTCCATTTGGCTCTCTCTCTCTCTGTGTCTCTCTCTCATTCCACCTAAATATTTTTAACTATATTATCCATTTCTTTTCTTTTCTTTTCTTTTCTTTTCTTTTTTCTTTTTTCTTTTTCTTTTTTTTTTTCAAATAGTTTATTATCAAATTACTTTCCACATAACACTCAGTGCTCATCCCCACAAGTGTCCTCCTCCATGCTCATCACCCACCCACACCCATCAGTCCCCTGTCTGTTCTCAGCATTCAAGAGTCTCTCATGGTTTGCCTCTCTCCCTTTCCCCCACCATTTCCCCCCTTCTTCTCCCCCTTGTTCCTCCGTCAAGTTCCTCCTAATCCTCCTATACGTGCAAACATATGATATTTGTCCTTCTCTGCCTGACTTATTTCGCTCAGCATAACACCCTCAAGGTCCATCCATGTTGCTACACATGGCCAGATTTCATTGTTTCTCATTGCCATGTAGTATTCCATGGTATAGATAAACCACATCTTCTTGATCCATTCATCTGTTGATGGACACTTAGGCTCTTTCCATGTTTTAGCTATTGTGGAGAGTGCTGCTATGAACATTGGGGTACATGTGCTCCTATGCCTCAGCATTTCTGTATCCCTTGGGTAAATTCCTAGCAGTGCTATTGCTGGGTCATAGGGGAGTTCTATTGTTAGTTTCCTGAGGAACCTCCACACTGTTTTCCAGAGGGGCTGTACCAGTTTACATTCCCACCAACAGTGTAGGAGGGTGCCCGTTTCTCCACATCCTCGCCAGCATCTAGAGTTCTCTGATTTGCTCATTTTAGCCACTCTGACTGGCGTGAGGTGGTATCTCAGTGTGGTTTTGATTTGTATTTCCCTGATGAGGAGGGATGCTGAGCATCGTTTCATGTGTCTGTTGGCCATCTGGATGTCCTCTTTGGAGAAGTGTCTGTTCATGTCTTCTGCCCATTTCTTCACTGGGTTGTTTGTTTTTCGGGCGTGTAGTTTGGTGAGTTCCTTATAGATTCTGGATATTAACCCTTTATCTGATATGTCATTTGCAACTATCTTTTCCCATTCCGTTGGTTGCCTATTAATTTTCTGGGTTGTTTCCTTGGCTGTGCAGAAGCTTTTAATCTTGATGAGGTCCCAACAGTTTATTTTTGCTCTTGATTCCCTTGCTTTTGGGGATGTGTCAAGTAAGAAGTTGCTGCGGTGGAGGTCAAGGAGGTTGTTTCCTGCTTTCTCCTCTAGGGTGTTGATAGTTTCCTGTCTCACGTTCAGGTCCTTTATCCATTTTGAGTTGATTTTTGTGCATGGTGTGAGAAAATGATCTAGTTTCATTCTTCTGCATGTTGCTGTCCAGTTCTCCCAACACCATCTGTTAAAAAGGCTGTCTTTTTTCCATTGGATATTCTTTCCTGCTTTGTCAAAGATCAGTTGGCTGTATACTTTTGGGTCCACTTCTGAGTTCTCAATTCTGTTCCATTGGTCTATGGGTCTGTTTTTGTGCCAATACCATACTGTCTTGAGGATGACAGCTTTGTAGTAGAGGCTGAAGTCTGGGATGGTGATACCTCCCGTTTTGGTTTTATTTTTCAGTATTACTTTGGCTATTCGGGGTCTTTTGTGGTTCCATACAAATTTTTGGATAGTTTGTTCTAGTTTTGAGAAGTATGCTGGTGCAATTTTGATTGGAATTGCATTGAATGTGTAGAGTGCTTTAGGTAGTAATGACATCTTAACTATATTTATTCTTCCTATCCATGAGCATGGAATGTTTTTCCATTTCTTTGTGTCTTCTTCAATTTCCTTCATAAGTTTTCTATAGTTTTCATCATACAGATCTCTTGTATCCTTGGTTAGGTTTATTCCGAGGTATTTTATGGTTTTTTGTGCAATTGTGAATGGGATCAGTTTCTTGATTTCTCTTTCTGTTGCTTCATTATTGGTGTATAAAAATGCAACCGATTTCTGTACGTTGATTTTGTACCCTGCAACTTGGCTGAATTCTTGGATCAGTTCTAGTAGGCTTCTGGTGGAGTCTGTCGGGTTTTCTATGTAGAGTATCATGTCATCTGCGAAGAGTGAAAGTTTGACTTCCTCTTTGCCAATTCTGATGCCTTTGATTTCCTTTTGTTGTCTGATGGCTGATGCTAGGACTTCCAGCACTATGTTAAACAACAGTGGTGAGAGTGGACATCCCTGTCGTGTTCCTGATCTCAGGGGGAAAGCTCTCAGTTTTTCCCCGTTGAGGATGATGTTAGCTGAAGGCTTCTCATAGATGGCTTTGATGATGTTTAAGTAGGTTCCTTCTATCCCAACTTTCTCGAGAGTCTTTATTAAGAAGGGATGCTGTATTTTGTCAAATGCTTTTTCTGCATCTATTGACAGGATCATATGGTTTTTATCTTTTCTTTTATTGATATGATGGATCACATTGATTGATTTGCGAATGTTGAACCAGCCCTGTAACCCAGGAATGAATCCCACTTGATCTTGGTGGATGATTCTTTTGATATGCTGCTGGATTCGATTTGCAAGGATCTTGTTGAGAATTTTTGCATCCGTATTCATCAAGGATATTGGCCTATAGTTCTCTTTTTTTGTTGGATCTCTGTCTGGCTTGGGAATCAGAGTGATGCTGGCTTCATAAAATGAGTCCGGGAGTTTTCCTTCGACTTCTATTTTTTGGAATAGCTTGAGAAGAATTGGGATTAATTCTGTTTTAAATGTCTGGTAGAATTCCCCAGGGAAACCATCAGGTCCAGGGCTCTTATTTGTTGGGAGATTTTTGATCACTGATTCGATTTCTTCACTCGTTATGGGTCTGTTCAGGTTTTCTATTTCTTCCCGTGTGAATTTTGGTAGTGAGTGTGTGTTTAGGAATTTGTCCATTTCTTCTAAGTTGTCCAATTTGTTGGCATATAATTTTTCATAGTATTCCCTGATAATTGCTTGTATTTCTGAGGGGTTGGTTGTAATAAGTCCATTTTCATTCATAAGTTTGTCTATTTGGGTGCTCTCTCTTTTCTTTTTGATAAGTCTGGCTAGACGTTTGTCAATTTTGTTTATTTCTTCAAAAAACCAACTCTTGGTTTCATTGATCTGTTCAATTGTTTCTTTGGTCTCTATGTTGTTTATTTCTGCTCTAATTTTTACTATTTCTCTTCTTCTACTGGGTTGAGGGCGTTCTTGTTGCTCTGCCTCTAGTTCCTTTAGGTGAGCTGTTAGATTTTGGACTTGCACTTTTTCTAATCTCTTGAAATAGGCCTGGAGAGCAATGCACTTTCCTCTTAGGACTGCCTATGCCGCATCCCATAGAATTTGAATTGTTGTGTTTTCATTTTCATTTGTTTCTATATATTTTTTAATTTCATCTCTAATTGCCTGATTGGCCCATTCATTCTTTATAGGGTGTTCTTTAACTTCCATGTTTTTGGAGGTTTTCCAGACTTCTTCCTGTAATTGATTGCAAGTTTCAAAGCAGTATGATCTGAGAGTGTGCATGGTAGGATCTCAATTCTTTTATATTTATTGAGGGCTGCTTTATGTCCCAGTATGTGATCTATCTTGGAGAATATTCCATGCACACTTGAGAAGAAAGTAAATTCCATGGCCTCAGGATGTAAAGTTGTAAATATATCCATCAGATCCATCTGGTCCAATGTGTCTTTCAAGTCCATAATGTCTTTAGTGATTTTCTGTCTGGTTGACCTATCCGTTGCTGTAAGTGGAGTATTAAAGTCCCCTGCTATTAACACATTCTTATCTAGAAGCTTGTTTCTATTTGATTGTTTTAGATATTTAGGTGCTCCCATATTTGGTGCGAAGACATTTATGATAGTTAGTTCTTCCTGATGGATGGACCCTGTAATTATTATGTAGTGCCCTTCTTCATCTCTTGTGATTGTCTTTACTTTAAAGTCCAGTTTGTCTGATATAAGTATAGCTACTCCGACTTTCTTTTGATTTCTGTAGCATGATATGTATTTCTCGATCCCCTTACTTTTAATCTGAAGGTATCTTCCAGTCTAAAATGAGTTTCTTGTAGACAACATATAGGTGGATTTTGTTTTTTTATCCATTCTTCTACCCTATGTCTTTTGATGGGAGCATTCAGCCCATTTACATTCAGTGTTATTATTGAAATATGTAGGTTTAGAGCCTTTGTATCTTTTGTAGGGTTCATGTGTGTGGTGGTGTCTCTGGTATCTTTGTTCCTTGCAACCTTTCCGTCAGAGCGTCCCCCTCAGGATTTCTTGTAGCACTGGCTTAGGGGTGACAAATTCTTTCAATTTCTGTTTATTTGGAAAGGTTTTTATCTCTCCTTCTATTTTGAAGGACAGGCTTGCTGGAGAGAGGATTCTTGGCTGCATATTTTTCCTGTTCATCACATTGAATATCTCCTGCCATTCCTTTCTGGCCTGCCAAGTTTCAGTAGATAGGTCTGTCACCACTCTGATAGGTTTCCCTTAGTATGTTAGGGCCCTTTTCTCCCTAGCTGCTTTCAAAATTCTCTCTTTGTCCCTGTATTTGGCCATTTTTACTATGATATGCCATGCAGAAAATCGATTCAAGTTACATCTGAGGGGAGTCCTCTGAGCGTTTTTTATTTCAACATTTACTTCCTTCCCCAGGTCGGGGAAGTTCTCTGCTATAATTTGTTCCAGGACTCCTTCAGCACCTTTCCCTTCTCTTCCTCTTCTGGGATTCCTACCATACGGATATTGTTGAGTTTGACCGTATCGCTGAGCTCTCAAACTCTTCTTTCCTGTTCCGGGATCAGTTTGTCTCTTTTTTGGTCAGCTTCTTGTTTTTCTATCATGGTGTCTTCTAAATCACTGATTCTCCTTTCTGCCTCTTCAATCCGTGCATTGGAGGCCTCTAATTTATTATGTATCTCATTTATCATATTTTTAAATTCTTCATGCCTATTTTTATTTTCCATTCTGTCTGTATCCATAGTTTCTTTGATGTCCCCTATGTTTTTTTCAAGCCCAGCTATTGATTTTACCATTATTATTGTAAAATCTTGTTCAGTTATGCTGCTGATATCTGTTTTGAGCAGTTCGCTAGCTGTCATTTCTTCTTGGAGTTTCTTTGGAGGAGAGCTCTTTCGTTTCGTCATTTTAGTTAGCTTTCCGGCTCTTGTTGGTTTTAAAGACCTGTTATGCTCTCTGTATCTATGAGCGCTGCTGTATCCAAGAAGACTCTTTGACTGTCCAGGGCCTATCCTTTCAGAGAGTGTTTTTTGAACGGTATCTCTTGGTCTTCCGTGTTGGGACCTTGGTTATTTTATTTTCCTATTCGTAGTGATATTTGGGACTCTCCACCTTGTGTACTCTGGCTTGTTTCTTGAGGTACCCATTAGAAGGCCTTCTCAGTGGATTCTGCTTCCTTTTTCTCCCATTCTCTCAGGTTTTTTAAGGTTTGCAATAGCTTCTGATCTTTTCCGTGTGATGTATGGGCACGAGTGCAAGTACAGAGCTCCTTACTTCTCTGCCATCTTGCCCCCCTCTCTTTTCTTTTACATATTTCTAATAGTTCTTTTTAAACATTTATCTGAAAACATGAGTGTCTGGAACATTTGTGGTTTGCTTATATTGATTTTTTTTTACCTTGACTATGGGTCACATTTTCCTCCTTTCCATATGTTCTCATTTTTAATTGTATGCAACATACTTGTTTCAAATTTATTTTTTATGTATTATTCTTTTTTAAAAAATTAAATTCACGTTACTTAACATATAGCATAGTATGGGTTTCAGGAGTAGAATTTAGTGATTTATCACTTACATATAATACCCAGTGCTCATCCCAACAAGTGTCCTCCTTAATATGTTTTTCCCATTTAGCCCATCCCCCCACCCACCAGCCCTCCAACAGCCCTCAGTTTGTTCTCTGGAATTAAGAGCCTCTCATGGTTTGCCTCTCTCTTTTCTTCCCCTGTGTTCATCTGTTTTGTTTCTTAAATTTCACACAAGGGAAATCATGTGGTATTTGTCTTTCTCTCATTGACTTACTTACTTAGCATAATATACTCTAGTTCCATCTATGCTGTTCCATATGGCAAAATTTCTTTTACTTGAAGGAACTATTTGTTTTTTCTGTCTGGCAGCTAATATGAGGGCCTAACTCACTGATCTTCATATAATTAAACTGGATAGGGCTGGGTAGCATTTTTACTTAATTTTAGCCCATCTATGGTTTCATAAATATTGAAGTGAGATCTAGTACTCTCTCAACAGGATTTTGGCATCTGAGCACTGCAAGACTAGGAAACCTCTCTGTGTTTTCTGTCTCTGTTTTCAGCTTCTTACATTGCCACTTACTCAGCAAAAAGTTCCATGAGAGAAGTGACAAGAAAGTCTAGCTTGGTTTACGAGGTGCTTCCAAATTCTGGTATGATCCATGCCAGCTCATGTATGGCTATTCAAATTCTGCCTGTTTCCTCCCTTGGAAAACAAAAAAGGTTTTCCATCATCACAAAACCTTTCTCTCTCTGTGGCAGACTTGTCTACCAACCATGCAAACTAGCTAATTTCCCTTAGGGATGGAAATGGCCACTGGTTTCTATTCACCTCTAAAAGGCTTGTTTGCTTTTGGAATTTAATGTATTTGGGTGTCGTGTGCCCTACAAAATTTCAGTAATCTTAAATGCATATATTAAAAATATGACTTGTTTTATTTAACTTGTATATTCTCATTTTTAAAGTAAGAATGATGAACTTTTATGACTTTTTATATCTAACTGGTAGAATATGTATAATGTACTTTCAAAACATGATTTGATATGTTTCTCTTTATTTTCAAAATGTTTTATATTTTATATGACTGATCCTTCTTGTTTTCCAAATCATTGTATACATTATGATTTCAAGTTTTTTATTTCAATGCATATAATTAACTCCTAATATTCATTATTTAATCATTTCAGTATTCTAGACCCTTTCAGTATTTCCATGAAACTTTCATTACTTTCAAATGTAGAATCAAAAAGGACACATTCTGCATTATTTTTTATTTTTTTAAGTTTTTTATTTTAATTCCAGTTAATTAGCAAACAGTGTTATATTAGTTTCAGGTTTATAATATAGTGATGCAACAATTCCATACATTACTGGTGCTCATCACAATAAGTGCATTTTTTAATCCTTATCACCTATTTAACCCATCTTCCCACTATCCTCTCCTCTGGAAACCATCAATTTGTTCTCTGTAACTAAGAGTCTTTTTCTTGATTTGTCTCTCTCTTTTTCCCCCTTGCTCATTTGTTTTGTTTCTTTATTTTTTTATTTTTTGTTTACTTATTTTTGAGAGACAGAGAGACAAAGCATGAGCAAGTGGGGGGCAGAAAGAGTGGGAGACACAGAATCTGAAGCAGGCTCTAGGCTCTGAGCTGTCAGCGCAGAACCCAGTGCAGGGCTTGAACCCCTGAACTGTGAGATCTTGACCTGAGCTGAGGATGCTTAACCAACTGAGCCACCCAGGCACCCCTGTTTTGTTTTGTTGTTGTGATGGTGGTTTAATTCCACATATGAGCGAAATCATATGGTATATGTCTTTCTCTGGCTGATTCATTTCACACAAAATGATACTCTCTACCTCCATCCAGGTCTTTGCAAATAGCAAAATATTCTTTCTCTGGATGAAATTCCATTGCTTATATTCAAAATAATTATATATATATATATATATATATATATATATATATATATATTAGTTGTTTTGTGATTGTTGCTGAAGATTTGCTCTGATCTTGTGTTTCTCTCTTTCATTATTTACTGGTCTTCTTTAGTGATATATTTGGATTGCTTTCTCCTTATGTTCATATTTATTAGTGCTTTTTGATTTGTAGTTACTTTTAGGTTTGTGTATAACATTTTTGCATGCATCAGTCTATATTAAGTTGATGAGCATTTAAGTTTGAACCTATTCTTTACTCCTTTTCTCCCCATGTTTTAGGTATATGGTATCATATTTTACATCCTTTTATTTTGTGAGTTCCTTGACTGATTTTTTTATAATATTTATTTTTACTGATTTTATATGTCCTACCTTTATACTGTCACTTTTGGTCTTTCTTTTCCATTCAGAAAGTCCACTTTAATATTTCTTGCAGGGCTAGCTTAGTGGTATGAGCTCCTTTAGTTTTGTTTGTCTGGTAAATTTTTCCTCTCTTTTTCTATTCTGTATGATAGGCTTGCTGGATAGAATATTCTTGGCTTCAGATTTTTTCTCATTCAGCACTATGTATATATGCCACTCCCTTCTGGTTTGGAAAGTTTTTGCTGAAAAATTCACTGATAGCCTTCTGGGGTTTCCCTTGTATGTTGCAGCCTTCTTTTGTCTGGCTGCTTTTAATTTTTTTTCTTTATCACAATATTTTGCCAATTTAATTACAATATATCTTGGTATGGATATGCTTTTGTTGATTTTGTTGGAGGTTCTCTTTGTCTCCTGGATCTGAATATGTGTTTCCTTCCTCAGATTAGGGAAATTTTCAATTATATTTCTTCAAATAAATTTTCTGCCCCCTGTTCTCTCTTCTTCTTCTGGGACTTTTGTAATATGAATGTTATTACATCTCATAGAGTCACCAAGTTCCTCAGGTTTATTCTTGTTTTGCATAATTCTTTTTTCTCTCTTTTGTTCAGCTTGATTACTTTCTATTACTCTGTATTCTAGGCCATTAATTCATTCCTCTGCTTCTCCAGTCTACTCTTCATTCCATTAAGTATGTTTCTTATTTCACTTATTGAGCCCTTTATCTCTGCTGTGTATTCCTTAGCTCTATATTAAGGTTCTCAGTGATGCCTTCCATGCTTTTCTCAAGTCCAGTGAGTATCTTTATGGTTGTCACTTTAAATTATTTATCAGGCATGTTAATTATATTGGTTTTGCTTAGGATTGTGGATGTGGCCTTGTCCTGGTCTTTGGTTTGGGACAGATTCCTCTGTCTCTTCATTTTGTATCTGTGCCTTCTTCTATGTGTTGGAAAAATCAGCGAAATCTCCTCTTCCTGAAGAACAGGTAATGACTGTATGAAGAAGTCCTGAAGTACCCCACTCTGTAGTTTCCTTTGTTCCCCAGGACCTAGCACTTTAGGCAGTGCTCCAGTATGTCTTGTGTGTGCCCTGCTGTTTTGTCATGATCATTTTATCATTCAGGCCAGTCATCTGCAGAGGCTCTTTTTGCCTATCGTAGAAATATTTGGTCCCTGGCCTAAATGTGACAAGAGTTATAATTATGTATGCTCTATTATTCTTGAGAAATGATACCTGTGGCCACAAATGCTGGAAGCCAAGGCCCTGCAAAATTACCGGGTCAGGAAATGTACTGTTGACAGGGACTTCAGCCTGTCTTAAGGTGTAGGGGGCCCACCACATTGAGGTTCAAGCAAGCATGACTAGGAAGGGCAATTCTGCCAAAGAATAGGGGTGAAGGGCTTTGTGTAAGCAATTTACGTAGGGAGTGTCAGCATCGCACTGATTCCTGCAGGTGGTCCTGTGCTTATGCTGAGGGGCCAGGGAAGCAAATAGCACCTGCCAGTTCCTTCGTTGCCAGAGAGATCTCTACATGAATGCTCCCTGGGACAAACTCCAAAGATGAACAAATAACCTCTCCACTGTGTGCTCTGGGCACTCTTCAGATTCTTTGTTTCATATTGTATGTTTGCAGACCATTTACCCTGCCTTCTCTCCCAGAGCAGCTCCATTGCTGTCCCTGTTCCATTCCAGGAAAGCCTACTAACCTTCAAAACTCTGGGCTTTAAACCCTGACAATTTCAAGAACTCAAGAAAATTCAACCCATCTCAATTTCTGAGCCAACTGCTATTGGGATTCAACTTCTGCATGTGCCCTCCTATGTAGTAGTCTGTCTCTTGCCCTTCTCTATGACCATGGTTTCCTCCCCACCACAGTGGCCCCAATCTGTTTCTCTCTCAAAGCATGATTTTGCACTTTCTACCTTCTTTGTTCAATGTGGCCTCTTCTCTCCCTTTTGTTGTAGGTTTTTTTTCTGTCAGTCTTTAGATCAATTTCTGGGGTATTTAAGATGATTTGATAATTCGCTAGTTGTATCCAGGAGACAAAGTGAGCCTGGGGTCCTCCGACTCTGCTGCCATCTTTCAAACTCCCTCATATTGCTTTACTTGTTCAAAACAGTGAAATATTCTATACATAAAGGCTATAATTTTTATTAATATTATTTAAAGTATTTTTAGATCCTAAGCTGGCCACTAGACAAACTACATTTTATTAGATAAAATCAATGAGACAATTGAAACTTTTAAACAGAAAATACAAAATGTGACACCACTGGTTAGGTCATGATTTTAGAGGTTGTTTCGATATTGAAAAAGCAGTTAATTACTTAAAAGTTTTGATAACTATGGGACATCAATCCATGTTCACAAAATCTCATTTTAAAAACTTTCTTTCAAATGAAGAGGAAACTATCTGCTTAGTGTCCCCTTCCACACACATTCACATCCTTTCCTTTCCTATTTCTTTTTCTCTACCATTATCATTTTGTTTCATAATTGGCATAGGTTTATATTAATCTCACCTTCACACTCTCAGGAAATAAAATGTTATATACTTTCAAAATGGAGGATACAGACATATTTAGTGTAGCACAATAAATTTCATTAGTAAAGCAAATCTCAGATTAACTATGAATGGGGCATTTTTAATGATTATTATCCTCCATTTAAATGGATGCATTTTAAATAGTAAAGAAGAGTTATACTTGTAGTTTTCTTTCTCTGTCAGACTTAACAATGGTAGTTACAAAAAAGAAGGCAAATCATGAAGAAGCATACTGTGGCCTCTGAAATATACTAAATTGCTATTCTTCTGCTGACCAATATATTCAGTATTCTCTAGAGTAGAGTAGAGGTTTGAATCTTTTCTATTAGACAATGAGCAAAATTATGGTGGAGAGAAACATGTTATCATCCCTCCTCTTTCAAAAACTCAGAGAGGGGAAATTCACCCAAAAGTTGTCCAAAACGTGTATTCCTTTTCAATTGCATAGCATCCGCCCCCTTCAAGTATATATGTTTGTGGGAGTTTTGGAAAAGAATCCAGCACAGTATGGGATTCTGCTGACCTATAGCTAAGCATTGGGAAGGAGAGAGAGATATGACACTCGTTTGGACCCGAGAGATGCTTCTTTTTTTCTGGGCTTACAAACCTAACATAATTCTGACCTTGAAGGGGTAACTTATTTACCACATCATTCTGTGTTCTCAGGGGAGAAAAAGTATGAATTTAATTATATCCTTGTCAAGAGGTAATTCCATCTCAAAAATTAATTTTCAGTGCTTTGGAGTTATTGCACATTAAAAAATATTGTCACACAAAAGACATGGGTGGCCTGTCACAAACATTATGAAACTATTGACCTTACATAGCTTCATCTGCACAACTATTGATTTTTTCTGTCTTTATTTTGACATTTCATATGATTTCATCTAAGATTCATCACTGTGGAAATGTCAGATTTAAGGGTATGCTTTTATTGTTTAGGAAGAGCAATCTTAGAAATGGTTTACTACTTATCTATTAGAAGCAGTAGGCTGAATTCATCAATGTTGAAATGATTCAGCATCAAGTTATCACACTTATTTTTCCAGAGGTTTCAAGATTGCTCTTTTTCTCTCCTCCTGAGAAGCGAATTGGGTTGTCACTTTGGGTATTAGATGTCAATAATTCCTAACTGAGCTTTGCAACACCAAACACATGAATACTCCTAATTTAAGGACTTTTGGTTTATGAGTGATATACTCATTAATACAATTTCTGTTTGTTTTGGGAAGGTGAACGGAGGCTTTAATACATTTCCAAACACCAATTACTCAGGATATAATTAGAAATAAGTATTCTAATGCAATTTTATTATATCAATGTTTTGTCATGTCCAAATTTTCAAACTAGATTCTTCATGTTGTCTTCGGAGATAAATGAAGTTTTAAAGACCCTGAATGGGGACCAAAATATCTTCTGAAAATATGTGTCTCCCTTTTGCTTGGCTAGCTTTTTTAAACTGACATTTGCAGCGCATTACAAAATACAAAATAAACTGAAGACTTCATATCAACAGTTGAATAATTTATGTGTAAATAGACTGACTTTTATTAGTATAAAAATTGGAAAAAGAGTCAACAAATTATTTGTGTTACTATAGACGAGTTTTAAACCAGGAAACAGCATGTAAAAATCATATTTCCAGTCAGAACCAGCTACATAATTTACAAGGCTCAGTGCAAAATGAAAACATAGAGCACTTTGTTCAAAATTATTAAGAATTTCAACAGCACATATTAAACTAAGTGCAAAACCCTTCTAAGCATAAGACCCTGTGAGACTACACAGGTTTTATGCTTGTGAAGCCAGCGCTGTTTCCAGTTCCTATCCATGAATATTTAACTTTCTGATTCCATTTCCTAATGAAGAAGAACTTGACCTCCTTACACTACAGCTTTCCTTCCTAAAGTAAGTAACCTCAAACTAAGATAATCCATGTACAGATTTACTAAAATACCATTAACTATTTTTTTCAAAAATAAATAATAATGCTAAGCTATGCAAAATAATATCTTGCTTAACTGTGCTTTTTTAAGTCTCCAAATTAGAGATTTGTTTTTAATTTTGTATAAGTAACTGAAGTAAAAAAATTAAAATTAAATAAAAGTAAATTTCACTTAATCTTATGCTAGCATTTCCTTTTCATGTAAGGTAGTTCTAAAAGCTTCAGGTATCTGTCCATCTGTCAGCAGGTTTGCAGAGAAAAAGTACTGTTAATGAAAATGGCCATATACACAAGGTGACCTTTAAAAGTTACCCGTATTCTCAAAATGACACTGCTTTCCACGGCAAATAAGAAACTATTATCTGGGTTTCATGTTTTCAACCACTTGTTATCAAAGCGGTAATAATTGATTAAAAAGGAAAGAAAGCATTACAATATGACTATATCTCATCTATTAATGAGATATTTTTCTATTGGCTAGGAAAAAATTGTTACCAGGAGAAATTTTATGCATAAAATACATTAGGAATTTTTTTTCCATATGATTCTTGAATTCTACATTTTTACAATAACTTAAAATCAAGTCACTATACTAAAATGTAATTACATTTTTAATGGCACATTTTTTTTTCTTTAATTGAATGGAAAACCCAAGATTTTTTTTGAGTCGTTAATGTTTTAATTATGGTTTTTGATTCAGTGAAGAACAATTCTTGTAATGAGAGCTGGACTACTTAATGACATTGCTAAGTGTATTATTTAACTCATCAGATTTTTCCTCAATCCCAGCATTTACTACTTTCTTTTACATATTCAGAGCAGATATGCTAGCCTGTGTATTAATGATAATTGAAGTTATTCAGGTAGATGACAAAGAAAATCAGGCCCCTCAGGGTGTCATAGTCCCTTGTAGTTTAAAGAGAAGCTTTCAAGAGCTGCGTGTATAAATTTGAACAAAATACTCTACTCCACATGCCACTACAGATTTTCTAAGCATTTGATCGTACAACTGAGAATGTCTCTGGCAAGATACGGTCTCACAAAAAGACATTAATAAAAATGGATTTATGAAAAATTCTACATACATTCTGAAAGGTAATTTTGACTATGAAATTATAAGGAAAATATTTTAATAAACTCATCATTTTTGTTGAGAAATGATGAAGTTTATATCAATAGGTGCTCAGATCTGTTTCTAAATCATGGGATTTAAACAAACAAAGAAAAACACTATGCCCATGAAACTTGCGAGATATTTAAAATCTTTAAATCTAGAGAAAAGAAAGCTCTGGAAATCTGTCTTCTAAAGCATATTTTTAATTCTATATTCAGATCCCTACCCAAAAAAATACTTTAAGAGGTCTGATAAAATTGCAAAATGCAAATGGGATCTATTGACTTTAAGCAGAATAAAGCTAGAAAGAAGATAAAGTGTTTCCCCAGTAGTACCTCAGGGAGAAAGAAACACAATTTCAAAGCACAAGAGAAATCACAGATAGCAATATTTTAGTGGAACTATAAAAAGCCTAAATAGAATGAGAAACAGTGTAGCCACTTAAAATTACTTCTCAAAATTATTAGATTGAGAAAGATTCTGATGGAAATGTAAATCTGAAGTTTCTTCTCATTTATTTAGTCTATGAACTGAAGAGGTTTTTTTCCTTAGATTAAAAAAAGAAAATGCAGGTTCTGTTGGTTGAGTGACCCTCCATACCAAACAGAAAGCGGCAGGAGTTTCTCAGAATGTTTTATCCAGCTCCACTGCCTACCTCCCCCTTGTTTTCCAAGCTGTCTCCTCACAGCCCTCTTCCTTTTGCCTTTCACCGCCTCCTCCTCCCTCTGTGTACATGCAGATCACTAGTGCTCCCATCTTCACAGACTCTGACACCACAGGTATTCTGAAGGACAGTTCAGATGCCACCTTTACTTCCAAGGCTTTGCTGAACCTACCAGAGCAAAGAGTAGGTTCCTCTGAATATTTATGGTCCTTTTCCACAGCTTCGGAGCATACTTCATTCTTTCTTCTAATTCGTTTCTTTATGGATGTTTTATTTTGCTCTGTTATCAGATTCTAAGATTTTTTGAAGGAAAAAACATGTATTTATACTCAGGTGTAAATATGTCATTTGCATATATATATGTATATATATATTTAGTAAATGTTTAACAGATAAGTTAACTATGAACCAATGAGTTTTAACATTCCATTGGTTTCTAAACTGAGCTACCACATTCTGAATGGTATTAATCGTGGTCAGCCATGCTGCTCTAGAGGCAGACTGGCTGGGTGTAATTCCAGATTTTCATATTCACGGGTGTGCGATTTGGAGCAAGTCACTGAACATCTCTCTGTTTAAACCTCTTCACCTGTTAAATGGGCATAGTAATACAGGAATAATTTGAGGAGCAAATAGGTTAATCCATTATGTTAGTTTGCTACTGCCATCATTACAAAGTACTCCACACTGGGTGGCTTTATCAACAAGTTTATTTCTCACAGTTCTGGACACTGGAATTCTAGGAAGGTGTTGGCAGGTCTGGTTTGTTCTGCAGCCTCTCCTTGGCTTGCAGAGATTGCCTTCTCTTTGTATCTTCACACGGTCCTACCTCTGTGCATGCACAGCCATCCCTGGTGTCTCTCAGTTAGCCAAATGTCCTCTTCTTAGAAAAACACCAGTCAGATTAGATCAGGGCCACCCTAATGGCCTCACATTAACTTAATCCTTTAAAGCCTCCGTTTCCAAAGAAAGTCTCATTCTGAAGTACTGGGGCTTAGCGCTTCACCATATGACTTGAAGGGATGCAGTATGATTCAGTCCATAATATTCATGTACATCACATAAAACAGTACCTGCCACAGAATACTTGATGAGCTTGGTAGTTGTGGTATTGCTGTTTGTCTCACTTCAGCCTTACTTCCTTTGCCTTCTTACCATTTTTGGTATATCTGCCTTATCCTACCAATAAATATTTTCTTTTTCTTGTAATTTACAGATAATTTCAAATTTGGATTCCTGTGACTACCTTTCCTATGCCTACTTACCTTAAAAGCAATTTGCTTTCTGCTAATATAACAACTATAAATATTTCATTATTCCATCATATATAACTGAAATTTTAGGCTTCCAAGAAT
Organism: Hyaena hyaena; assembly: GCF_003009895.1. Classification (NCBI taxonomy): domain Eukaryota; kingdom Metazoa; phylum Chordata; class Mammalia; order Carnivora; family Hyaenidae; genus Hyaena; species Hyaena hyaena. The sequence continues at coordinate 198,881 of NW_024082152.1, read as the reverse complement.
CTCCTTTTTTCTCAACTCTGCTTGTTAAAAACTTTACAGTATGTTGTTTTAAGTCACAAATAGTTTTCTATTACCATAAAATAATTGAAGAGATAATAACTGAAATATAAGGGATTCAAGCAGTTTGAAAATGTGTATAAAATATATATTACATATATGAGAAAGGCTGTGATCTGAACTGATAATGAAATACTGAAGTTAGTTTACTGAAGAGTCACTATATTCAGAATAATTTATCTCTCTGGAAATTCCATATAGCACAAAAATCGATATAAAGTTAATTCATAGATATATTGTGATCTAGAAATATTCACATGGAAATTCCTTCAGGTATAACTGTGTCCTATAACTGAGCTTTATATAATGTAGAGACAAAAAAAGCAGCTGCTATTGGTAGCTCTTTGTAGAATTTTATAGAATATTTACAATACCCTGGCTCTGACAGTGTAAATCAGCCACCTTTTTTCCCCTTAGTTTTGGCATATCACATTAAGTAATATAAATCTTACATTTTTAAAAAATAAATGGTTCTGGTTAGCTGTGTAGTGATCAAGAAGGAGGATAAAAGAATTATTCAGGAAAACAATCTGACCAAGATGTGAAAATTACCCCCTCTGCAGAGATTTAAATGCCCATAGCCCATTTCTGAGCAAAAGTGAATTAAGGATACTCCCTTAGAAACCACTTAGAACTTAAGCTTAAACTTTTATAACTTGAGGCAGGAATGTGTACTCTTTACAGGGGTTTCAGTTTTTTAGTCTTCAGTCAAGCAATTGGTATTGGTAGAAATTGAAAGCACACCTCATGAAACAGCAAAAACCTTTCCTGTATCAAAGGACAGAATAATTTTAAACAAACTGTTGAACTGTTGTAATTGTAGAAGAAAGCACTGGAAATCTGATGAGATTTCTAAGAAATATGATTTGCCTCATTGCAGAGCCTCTGAAATTAAATGTGAAAAATGTCTTAATTTGCATTAAAATTGCCTAACCAATCCACTGATGCTCTTTAACACAATGTTGTGTATCAGTTTCATGAATTCAAACAAGAACTTATGTCAATAATTTCCAAGTTATGGAGTACCTTCTCAGTGGCAAGTGGAGAGTTCAATCTTCCAAATACTGTGAATAACACTGTTGCCATTGAGGCTATCAGACTTTGTTTTAGGAGGAGGTTTGGACCTATAACTCCTCTTACTGTCAGTTTTAAATCCAGTTACATTTTGAATGAACCAAGAAAGTTCACTGCTGAAAGTAATAAGCAATGAATTGCTTTATAAAATATAAAAATATTTTTCATGCAACCAACCCTACTTTATTTTATATATTTAGTAACTGTAAGTTTGTATACTGCTTTTTTAAAATTTTTTTTTTAATGTTTATTTATTTACTTCTGAGGGAGAGAGAGAAAGTACAAGTGGAGAAAGGACAGGTAGAGACAGAGGGAGACACAGAATCCGAAGCAGGCTCCAGGCTCTGAGCTGTCAGCACAGAGCCCAACGCAGAGCTCACACTCACAAACCAGGAGGTCATGACTTGAGCCAAAGTCAGATGCTTAACTGACTGAGCCACTACGCGCCCCTGTCTATTGCTTTCTTAAATGCAATTCTTCTATACCTTCCTAGAAAAATAGTTTAGCAATGGTCTTCTTTGAAATGCATTTCCAGTTTCACTTTATACATAGTTACATAAGTAAAGGTTATTTATAATAAAATATATTTTCCTCTTGTTTTGTGAACATGAAGTAAAATGAAAATGCGTGCAAATGTCTTTACGCTTGACATGCGGTATTCCTTAGTATAAACAGAGAAGGAAGTAAATGATGATTAAGAGGATTTTCAAATTTATTTTTTAATATTCATTATTAGTCCATTTAATAATAACAGCAAACTCACTATATGCTATCATAAACAACATCTTTATAAAAACATAATTGTATTTTCCAAAACAACCAAAAGCATGACTATGAAGAGTAATCTTATATGTTTAATTGATATTTTCATTGAAATGATTGTGTTTTCACATGTAGTTATAAGAAATGATACAAAGAGGTGCCTGGGTGTCTCAGTTGGTTAGGTTTTCAACTCTTGACTTTAGCTCGGGTCATGGTCTCATGTTTAGTGGGATTGGCCCATGGCGGGCTCTGCACTGATGGAGTGGAGCCTGCTTCGGGTTCTCACTCTCCCACTCTCTGCCCCTCCTCTGCATGCACACATACACACATTCTTTGTCTCTCTTAAAATAAAAAACATTTTTTTAAAAAAGAAATAATACAGAAGAGATCTTTATACTCCTTTTATACCGTGTCCAATTTCCTGCTCAATGGAAACATTTTGCACAACTATAGTATATTATCACAATTAGGACATTGGCTTTACTATAACCCAACTTTATTCAGCTCTCCTCACTTTTACTTCTCCTCATTTGGGAGTATGTGCGAGTGTAGGGGTGTGTGTGTGTGTGTGTGTGTGTGTGTGTGTGTGAGTGTGTGTGTTTGTGTGTGTGTGTGTATGTCTGCGTGTGTTGAGTTCTATAAAATGTTACCACCTCTGTAGGCTTGTATCTCATGATACCAAATAATATTAACAAGCATCCCTTGTGTTGCCCTTTTATTATCACACCTCTTTATCCCCTTTCCTCTGGCAAACATTAATCACTTCCATTTCTAAAATTTTGTCATTTAAAAAATATTATATAAATGGAGTCATAAAGTATGTAACCTTTTGGGACTGTTTTTTTTTCACTCAGCAGGAAGCCAGAGACTCATCTAAGTTGTATCCATATTATAATATTTTTTGTTATCACTGAATAGTTTTCCTTATTGTATATGTCTCAGTTTGTTTAATATTTATCTGTTGAGAACAACTTGACTGATTCAATTTTTTAGATATACACATAAAATGGCAATGTAAATTTATGTACAGGTTTTTTATGAACATAAGTTTTCACTTCTCTGAGATAAACGCCCAGAGTGGAATTGCTGAGCCCTATGGTAATTGCATGTTTCGGGATATAAGAAACTGCCAAACTGATTTCCAGAGTGTTTATGCCATTACCCATTCCCATAAGCAAAACATGAGTGACCCAGTTTTTCTGCATCCTTGAATTAGATGTTACAGTATTTATTTTTTTTTGCTTTAGTTAGTATGTTAGGTATAGCTGCATCCCATTGTGGTTTTAATTTGCATTCTCCTAAAAGCTAATGATGTTGAATATAGTCTCATGTGCCTATTTGCCATCTGTATATCCTCTTTGGTGAAATGTCTTTTGATGTGCTTTCCACATTTTCTAATTTGATTGTTTTTTTCCTGTTGAATTTTGAAAGTTCTTTATATATTCTAAATGCTATTCCTTTGTCATGTCTAGTTTGCAAATATTTTCTCCAGATCTGTAGCTTGTCTTTTCATCCTCAGAACATGGGTCTTCATAGAACAAAAGTTTTTAATGTTGTTAAGGACAATTTATTATTTTTCCTTCTCTGGATCATGTTTTGGTGTCAAGTCTGAGAATTCATGGTTAAACCCTAGATCCTAAATATTTTCCCTATGCTTCTTTCCTAAAAGATTTATGCTTTACATTTAAGTAAGCATACATGTACATTATATGTAATTCACTTCAAGTTAGTATTAGGTTGTATTAGGTTTATGCTGAGATGTTTTCTTTTCTTTTTTTTTTTTCTTTTTGGCCTGTGAATCACCACAGGTTCCAGTGTCATTTGCTGACAAGACTATGTACTTCTACTGAATTGCTTTTGAAACTTTGACTTGAGCATTTTTGTGTGGTTCTGTTTCTGGTCTCTATCCTGCTTCATTGATTTACATGTCTGTATTTCCCCTAACACCACATCGTTTTAATTCCTATAGCTACAGAGTAAACCTTTATCAGGTAGAATATTTCCTCCCTCCTTGTTCTTTATCAAGACTGTTTTAGGTAGTCTACGGTCTGTACTTTCTCCTTATTTCCAATAAGCTTGTCTATGTCTTCAAAAAGGTTTGTTGAGATTTTGTTTGGAATTGTATTAATTCTATAGATCAGTTTGGGGAGAATTGACATCATTACCATGTTGAGTCTTTCTGTCCATAAAATAAGAGTATATATCTCCATTTATTTAGGCTTTTTTTTATTTCTTTTTCCAACATTCTGTAATATGCAACATGCAGATCCTGAACATGTATTGTTAAGTGTTTGTGTATTTCTGCTATCTGGAGCAATTAGAAATGGCATTGAGTTTTTAATTTCAGTTTCCACATTTTCATTATTAGTATATGTATACATATATATACTAATGTATTTTTATGTGTTTGTCTTGTATACTGCAGTCTTGATGAACTTACCTATTAGTTATAGGAGTTATGGGGTTTTTTGGTATATTTCTTAAACAATTTTTTACATAGATAAATCATGCTATCTTCAACCAGAGATAGTTGTATTTCTTTCTTTCCATTCTATATGCTTTTTGTCTCTTTTTGTTGTGTTATTGAAATGAACACCATTGAAATAATGTTGAGAGTAGACATCTTGCCTTGTTCCTGACAGTCAAGGGAAAGCATTCAGTTTCTCACCATTAATTATAATGTTATCTATATGTATTTATAGATGCTTTTTATTTAGTTGGGCTAATCCCCCTCTATTTCTATTTTGCTGAGTACTTTTATCATGTATGGATGTTGGATTTTGACAAATACTTTTTCTGTATCGATTGATCATATGATTTTAATTATTTAGCTTGTTGATGCAGTGGATTACATTGTTTGATTTTCAAATGGTGAATCAGTATTACATACAAAGAATAAGTCCCACTTGGTCATGGTGTATAATTCTTTCTATACATTGCCGAATTCATTTTGCTAATCTTTTATTGAAGATTTTTGCATTTAAGTTCATAAGAGACATTGAGTGTTTGGTATTGTGTTTGTCTCATTTGGTCTTAGAGTAATATAGGCTTTATAAAATGAATTGGGAAGTGTTCTCTCCTCTTCTAGAAGATATTTTCTGAAAGAAATTGTATAAAATTGTTGTTAGTTATATAACTTTTGGTAGAATTCCCCAGTGAAACCATCTCATCCATAACAGTTATTTTAGCGAAATTTTAAATTATGAATTCAACTCTTTAATGGTAAAAGGGTAATGGTAAAGGCCCTCTTTCTGGCTTGCAGATGGCTGCCTCTTCACTGTATCCTAACATGGCAAAAGAGAGAGACAGAGAGAGAGACAGAAAGGGAGGGAGAAAGAGAGAGATACCTTCAACATATGAATTTGGTAGGAACACAATTCAGTCTATAGCAGGATACTTGAATAAAGAGTACTGTGCTGTTGTTAGGCGAAATGCTATCTATATATTTCCAAGTTTGTCTTTAATCATTGGTTTCTATAAAGAAAAATCGCAGAACCAAACAGGAATGCTGTCTTACATTTTATCCTTGTTGGATTTTATCCTTGTATCTTATATTTGATACAAGTTTAACATATGCCTGTATAAATTGTTTCATTCCAACAGATGTATGACAGGCCAGTGTATTTACTCCTTTAGAGGGTTTGTTTTTATTTCTCCTGTCTATTCTTCTTGAAGTGCTTACAAAAGTTTTGTTTTTAATTTTTAGAGAGAAAGAAAAACATCTATGAATTATATTTCAACTGCATTTTTTACAGCTCTTATCAAAGAGTTATCAGTGTCTTAGAGATCTCTTTCTACATGACCTACATGGAATAATAGCTATTCATAGACAGAAATTAATACACAAAAGATAATCACATTCCTCATTTCACATATTCAAAGAGGCAAAGCCCACATATTTTATTCAGGTGTAAGAATAGGTTGGTGATTTTTTTGCCAAGATTATCTAGGATGCAACTAAGTTCAACAGTTATCATAATAGATCACCAGGACTATATGGTGAATGGAAGTGGTAAAATAGACATATAACAAGACTTCTCATATTACATAGTACTCTCTTCTCATCTCATATAATACTTTAAAAATTCCAGAATATCTCAACACTTTAAAAACTTTTATAAAACACAGAGACATCCATATTAAAACCATGACATTAGTTTTGAATCACAGACTGCTGGATTTTATTGGCATTGCAAAGGATGCAATAAGGCATATTGTAATGCTCTGCTTTTACCTGCATGTGATAAACCTGATCTCTAACTTATTACAAAACCAATTTGCAACTTTTTTGAAATCACTGTTCATTTCAAAGGAAAATTTTCAAATAATAAGTTACATGTTTAAAGACCTAAGTGACCTTAAAAATTATTTTCATTAGTTACAGACATTATTTTGAAGAGCACTAAACTTTAATTGGTCTGACCCATTTTACTAAGTCACTCTATTTGTCTTCTTAATCATTCTTTTCCCCTTTCTCCCCATTTCAAGAGACTACAGAATAAAAATAAAGTTAATTGTACTTTTGCCATGCTGGGGTTTGTCTAGGAGATATTTTCAAGAAATACAACACAGAGGATATATGTCAAAGCAACATTTATTGCCACAAGCACTTTATACGTGTTTGTACAACATTTGTGCTATAAACTTTTCCCCACCTATGGTAGAAAGTGGTGAAGCTTTCTTTCAGGAATGCCACACACTTACTACTTTGTGCTATAAGTGGGAAACGAGTCTATCAGCCTAGGAAGCTGCACCAATTTCACTCTACTAAGCATGAAAAACAGTGTTCAAAAGATGTTTTATTAAAATAAAATAAAATTGGAAGTTTTAGTTGATAAACTAGTAATCATGTTTACACTATGTTTATGCCAATAATCATGTTTATACCATGAGAATTTATCAACTCACTTTTAGAGGAGGCACAAATATACTCCTCTGCTTGTGGTAACTTAACTAAGAGGGCTTGATGAATTGTATTAGAGGAAGGGGGGGCATTAAAAAAGGGAATCAAGGATGACTCCTAGACATTTGACTTGAGCAACTCAGTGGATGGATAGTGTAGTCATTTCCTGAGATAAGGAGGACTGACAAGGGAATAGATTTATTTTGGCCATGCTAAATTTGAGATAACTCTTCCTATTTTCAAATAAATATGGTTATCTGAATTTGGAGCTGAGTGGAGAGAACAAAACTGGAAAAGTATGAGGAAAGCTCATATGATAGTTGTTGTTGCTTTTTTCCCCTCACAGAGAGGTAAAACCTACTAGCCTTTGAAAGCCTATAGGTTCCTCCACTTACATAGTCCTCCCACATTTTACAATTCTACTTGTTCATCTCAGACTGGATCTTATGCCAGTCAGAACCAAATCTGTGTCATAGTCATGATGTCTGATTACAGTAGGCTTGCAATTAAAGCTTGATGAATGAAGACATGAATTGTGTCCATTTTGTTGCAAATTTTATATCTATTGTGCCTAAAATAAACTGCTTAGCACATATGGCATCTCTGAAATCCAGCCTACCCTAACCTTTCTTTGACTATCTACACAGATCACATGACTACATTTCTATTATTTTATATTATGTACCACTATAGCCCTTGTTTGAACACTAAACATCGTGTATTGTGGCCTTGCCCTGAGGATGCTAGACTTCTATTTCAACTCAAATGAATCATTCTGTCAATCTCAGAAACTAATTTTGCGAGCTATACTATAGCTGACTCCAAGTATTGCCATAACCCGGAAGCTCCAGAAGCCTTGTAGCACACACATCATGTCAAATGCCTGAGATTATCATTTGACCAGTTTACAACTTTATCCTATGACTTTGGAAGCTGTGGTTTGAGGTCAGGGTGTTAGCTGTATTACTCAACCCTTAGAGTCCACTGCAGTCAGTAGTATTTTGGTTGTAAGTGAAAGAGGTGCAAAAAAAGAGTAGGTGAGACTTAATGGAAAGATGCTGGGGCATTTCACATAGTCAAAAAGACTTGCTACAGGAAACAAGACTTTTTTAGAGATCTAGGGATTGGAACCAAGAACTCATTGCCACTCTGATTGTCTCTGAATCTCTGGCCCTCTCATCTTTCTCCACCTATTCTAACTACTATATACAAGCTCTTTCCAAGAAGTTGGAAACATGATTATCTATGGATCAGGCTTAAATCATCTCTGCTTAGTAATTTCAGTGAAAAGAGAAAGCTAACTTCTCACTGTCTTCAGTGAATAAACAATTTGTGGTTGGCCTGACTTGGTTAACATATCTATTCCTATACCAATCACTTAGTTAAGGGAATAGAATAATGTGATGAATAGTCAGAATCACCGGAGTGTGGAGGAAGCTAAAGGATGCTATTATAGGAGGAATCGGAACAGGTATACTGATAAGATAAAAACAGCAGAGACCTCTCTAACACCCCAGCATGCTTCATGGCTGGATCCCTACAAGTTCCAGTACTTAGATCATCAAAGATTTCATTAGCCTAATGTTCACTTTGATCCCTTAGGTCACCATCTCTTTTCATTCCTTACTTTCTTTAAAAAATTTTTTTATCGTATTCTTCAGAGAAAATAATTAGTAGTATCTGAGCATCTCCTCTGTCATGTAATATTTCACAATGGCAAAAGATTGAAGTGTTTAACAATATAGGCTTTGGGGTCAGGCTGATCTGAGTCTGTATCCTGACTGTGCCACTTACTCTCTTGATGACCTCAGGCAAATTACTTCACATCTCTGTAAAACAGGGATACCAATTCATACCTTAAGAAACTGTTAGGACTAACGATATAGGAAGAGCTTTTCACATAGCCTAGGACAAACTCTTGTGTTTCTATGGAACAAGCGACTAAACAAAAGAAAACAACACAGATTGCGGAAGCAAATAGCAGCTCACAGCTAGCTCCTGTGCACACCATAGCTCATGACCTGCCCGAACAGAAGTAGCCCACATCCTGAACTGAGTGACAAAGGCTGTGGGGTGTGCAGGTGGCTTTCACTGATGCCACAGAAGGACATATGACAGGATGGATTCTGATCGCTTAGTTCCCATTGAGCTGTTTAAGAACCAAAAACTTTGTGCCAAAGAAAGTCACAGTACAGGCCAGAGCCAGCTGGCTTATCACAAAGCTTGAGGTCTGTGTGAGAACAGTGATAGCCCAAATGTTTTGTTTTGTTCTGTTTTCAATGAAATTTTAAGATAGATAAAGAATTTGTGGTATGGATATTCATAGTATATTAAGGACAAGTGCTACAAAAGGTAAGACTCTTATTCCAAACAATATAGCATGAAGGATTTAAGTTACATACCAAGAAGTTTTCCAATGGTGAAAATTGTTTTTCAGGTAATTCTCGACCAAATGCCTTTATGTATATGTAGACAGTGTCTGTGGCTCCTGTGCTCCCACACCCACCCATGGTTGGAAGTCATCACTGTCACTATCAGTTAGTGACAGTGGAGCTCTGTCAGTTGGGATATGAGCAGGTAGGAATCCAATTAAGTGACAAGTTGGGTGGGTGGGGAGAGGCAGATTTGGTTTATATAAGAGTTCAATGCAGTCCTCAAGGATCCAAATTCTTTCTCTTTAACTGATAGCCGCATCCTGTCAACTTTGGGCCCCAGGCTTCTTGCTTCATGAACTCAAGATATCTGCAAACACTCCAAACACTACATTTTTGCGTGGGCATGTCCAAAACCTGAAGGATAAAGTGGATGTTTCCCTTAAGAATTGGTCTGCTCGAGCTGCCATAACAAAGTATCATGGACTGGGTAGCTTACACAGACATTTGTTTTCTCACAACTTTGGAGAAAATAGAAGTCCATGATCAAAATGCATGAAAATTTGGTTTCTAATGAGAGCTCTCTTCCAAGCTTATAGACAGCCATCTTCTCACCGCCTTCTCTTGTGGAATTACCCCTGTACTCCTGTGGAGAGAGCAAGTTCTGATGTCTCTTACTCTTCTCATGAGGACATTGGCCCTATTAGATTAAGGCCATACCCTTAGGACCTCATTTAACCTTTATAACCTTTTTGTATTTATAGGTCCAGTCTTCAAATACAGGCACATTTGGATCAGGGCTTCAATATATGTTTGGAGGACACAATTAAGTCAATAACATCTTGCTACTGTTCCTTGTACAGTGTGAGTAAAATCTTTCCCAGAAGCAAAATCAACTTCTCAATTAAGTCATTCACTGGTAAGGGGAATAAAATAACCATGGCTGTTTACCTGACAGAGCCAGAGTTAGCTAGCCTCAGTTAGGCACCTGAGCATTCAAGGAGTGACTGAAATCTGAGTTTGTTAGTAAGGCACCAGGAGAAAATGCCAGTGTAAAGGTGAACAACAACATTGGATGTAGTGGCTGGAACTTTAGGGGATTTTGTACATTTAAATTTAAAGGGAAAGAAGAGCCTGAGAGAAAAGAAAACCACTTAGAAGAAGACCTAGCTCAAGAGCTAGATGGCAGTTTTTGTCATGTTATGGTGCTGTGTGGTCAGATAAAAATAACATTTTCTCTCTCACTGCCAGATTTTAATATATACTATGTTTAATATATATTTACTTAATGCCACATTTTATAAACATAAATAATTATAAAATATATTTCAATTGCCTTGACTTTCCTTGACAATGTGACAATTAAAGATTATTTTTTAAAAGACATGCATTCTCTTTCCCAGAGTACCTTCCTGTGTTTCATGCATTTATATATTTTTATTAATTCAGCAAAATCAATTTCCCCAAATACATTACTGAAAAAAATATTCACTGTCAGAGAATTTCCATTTGAGAAGAGCTTGAGATGGTAGGTGATTGTGAAGAATGTAGCACTATAGGATAAAAAATGTAGACATTCAAAGGACACATGATGCTGAAGACATCAAGATGTTCCAAGAAATTGGGAAGGTAGAGAGAGGAACAGAAGAAATAAACAGAAATAAAGAAAAGATGAAAATGCTTCAAAGATAAATGTAGCTCATTCAAAAACATTACTATAATTAATCTTAGGCAAAGGGCAGAGAAGTCTTTTTTTCCTTCCTTCTACTTCCTAATCCATTTTCCTATGTTTGCAAAATCAGAACTCAGAACAAATGTAGTTTATATGTTTTTTTTTTCAAATAAATCTTATCTAATCCTCTATTTTTAAAATTGAGGCATAATTTATACAGAGTAAAATTCATCCCTTTTTCATTTTACAGTTTTGTGAGCTTGACAAATGCATGTAATTGTGTATCCAGTACCACAGTCAAGACACAGAACACTGCAGTCAGCTTTGACAAGTTGCCTCATGCCCCTTTGCCACCAACCTCCAACCCCTAACCCCAGTTTGACCACCAGTGTTCTGATTTCTGTGTCTATGTTTTTGTCTTTTCCAGATATTATACAGATGGAGTCATATAGTGCAAATCTCTTAAATCTGGCTACAATGCCTTTGAAATTCATCCACATTGTTGCAATGTATCTGTAGTTTAGTTCTTTTTATTGCTGAGCAGGATCTGTTTAAAGTATTTTTTACAATTTGTTTACTCATTCACTTTAATTGTTAATGGGTATTGGGTTCTCCCTACCCCCATATGTGGGGTTTTTTTGAACAATATTCATAATATGAAAAATAACATGAATAATAAAACACTCAAATACAGTGTTTGTACATAAGTCCTCAATCTACTTGGGTAAATACCAGAAGTGGAATTGCTAGATCATATATAGTGTGTGTTCAACTTTGTAAGATACTTTCAAAATGTTTTAAAGAGTGGCTTCATTATTTTGCGCTCTCATCAGTACTCTTTGAGAATTTGTTTCTTCATATTATTGTCAGCACTTGGTATTGTCTGTCTTTTAACTTTTAACTATTTTAGGTATCTAGTGGAATCTCCTTATGGTTTTAATTTGTATTACCTATTGGCTAATGATGTTACATGGACCATGTTATTTTACCTTGGAAAGACTATCATGAATTCTATAGAAGAGAGAGAGAGACTGAGGGGGTAGGGAAGGAGAAGGAAGGGCAGGAGGAAGTGAGGGAGGGAGGGAGGGGAAAGAAAAGGATTTTTGTGTTGGAGCAAATGCTAAGTTTGGAGTAAATGCTTGAAGCCTAACCAATAATACAAATTAATTCTGCATTGTTTACTTCAAAGAAGTCAAATAGAAAAGGGAAAGTAAGAAAAAATGCTCAATAAATGGTAAAAAAATAAGTTGGAATATAAGTATTGTTAGTAAAATATTTCACTTATACATAATATCAAAAATATGTCAAAATAGTGAAGTAAATAGAAGTATGCATTAAGTATAATTAGCATAAATTTTGATACCCTGGCACTTAGAAACAGAGTCAAAGAAAACTACTTGGAAATTAGCAGCATGAGTATAGTCAAGACAAAGTCATTGAGAAATTAAAATGTAAGCCAGAGTAGGAAAATAACAAGAGTGACCTATGCTGATGTGAAATGCTTTTCTAAGAAATCTTATTCTTGTTTTTTTTTCCCTCTTGTGTTTTGTTATAAGGCCTGACACATATAAGGTTTCTATAAATAAATGAATGAGAGATTGAAGACAAGCCAAGTCTTCTAGTTCAGTTGAAGTGGATCTGGAACTATGAGGGAATTGATTCCAAGGAGTTTATGAATAAAATCCTGCCTAGATGTCATTTCAATATCCAAAGGTTATGGGACTTGATATATCAAAAAATATGATATATAAATATATTGCATTAGTAATATTTTAAAGTAAATATTAGGTATCTATTTTGTGTTTAGCAATAAATTATGAGTTCCACAAAAATATTCGGTACATGGCACAGTCTTTACCCACAAAGTATTTATAATTTAATTTGAGATTTATAAAAATATAAGCCTTATTAATCTTGATGGATCCTCCTATAGTAGCTATAGCTGCTTGGAATATTGAGTAATCAGGTGAAAAATGAGAGTATTTTGCTTTTCAAAGTATTGGTGCATTTTTTTGATGGCCCAATACCCACTGACATTGGGACAACAGGTCATAATCTTTCTTAAGACTATCTTGAGAAACTCTTAAAAAGATTTTATTATTTAAATCCTGCCCCTTACTACATTAATACATTCTCCCAATTCTGCTTCCTCCTTTCATATAAATCCATATCATATATGGATAACTATGAGGCTTTTGATATTTTTCATTTTTTTTCCTCCAGGGAAGATGATGGTCTCCTATTCCATTCTTTTACCTTGTATAACCCACTTCATCAACCAATCACTTGTAATCTCCTTAATGGCCCTGTATCTTTCAAAGTCTGCAACCACATATTTAAAATTCTGAGATCAACAATTTTTATATAGCTGGCTGAGAAAAATAAAGTCCCTTTCAAGAGAATTATTAGCATTGAAGAAAATAATTAAATACATAAAGGTATATTCTAAAACAATGAAGTAGGGAACCAAAAGAAAAAGGAAGTTATTACACAATTTTTACAAAAGAAACCCAGATATAATATAGTACCTTTGAGATAGTTTATACCTCCGGGCAATCCAGGTATGATATGATGGTTTCAGAGTGTCTAGGACCCAGACTCCTTTACTGGTCACTATCTCATCCTCATATCTTCAATCTCAGTGTCCAAAATGACTGCTTTAGCTCCTACCATCACATCCTCATTCATTCCATTAGTTAGTAAGAGAAAAAAAAGGAAAGGAAATCCATAAGACATACTCTTTTGTTTTACAAACATAGCTCAACTTGTGTAAATCAGATTCTTCAGCATTTCTTTGGCCTAAACCTACTCATATAACTATATATAGCTTCAAAGGAGACTGGAAAACATAATCTTTCCTTGGGATACTAAATGTCTATCTGATCTTTTTATCACTTTCGAAAAGAAGAATGGTAATTGGAATAAAGGGTGATCCTTTCACTGTACCATCCAGCTGGCTACACAAGCAAAACTCTTAAGACTTCAACTTCTTTTCCTTGGAGATTCAAGCCATCACAAAATCCTGTGGGCTGTACCACCTAAAACTTTACCTCTTTTCTTATCTCTTCCTTTTAGCCCCCATTCCAGTGTAATCTACCAGTAACCCCTGCCTAGACCTGTACAATATCCTCATGATTTATTTCCCTATATTCACTTTGATCTCTCTATCAGCAGTTCTCTATTTTTCAGGGGAGATTATGTTTTCAAATTTGAATATGTTCATTATCTGTTGATACTAATTCTTCTTAGATAAGATAAAATGTATAGACTCTCCTCAGGTAGGCTAGGATAGGTGTTTGTTTTGCTCATTATTACATCTCCAGTGGCTATTACGGAGTGAATGTACAAAAAATATATATATTAAATACATTTAATAAACAAAATCATTGAATGAACATTTTGACTTTTTACTTTGGGTGCAGAAAGAATAATGCATTCACATAATAATTCTGGGAAGGGTAATACAATATGTAAAATGGACTCAAAGGTATAAATAGAAATGAATTTGAGGCTGCCATTACTAAGTTCTCATTCCAGGGGCAAATATTTAGAGGGGAAGAGGGTCAAGTCAAGTTTATAGACTAGAATAGTAATTCTTTAGAGAAAAAACAATTACCAGACATTGCTTTTGAAAAGCTTCAGTGGTGTGGCAACTTCTAGGCTAAAACTTTGCATGATTTTATGAAGTATTTTATCAGTTGAAATCTCTTTCCATAAACTTCAGCATCTCAGAAATGAACTTCTATAGCAGATACATTTTTCACATATAACAACTGAATAAAAAATTGAATCTTTTTGAAAACCATATATCACTACAAGGTATTTTTAAAGAAGCATCAAGTCGCAAATGTATAGTTAATCACCCTATGGTCTTATCTGATTTTCTAAAACTTTACAATAACAACCAAACTGCTATATTATGTATAAGGAACTGATAGACATTTTAAACTTAACTTTTGAACAGTTATATTTTTCTTTGTATATAAAAAGTATTATTTTACCTATATTGTTTTGTGCTACTATTATGAATAAAATAATATAAAATGACAGTGTATCATAGGATAATATATGATTCCTTATAAATTATGGAATGCCATAGGCCAAATATTGTTTCTAAAATATTATATTTATTTTTGGGACAAAAAACTAAATCTGATAAAAATTACCCTATTATATTACAAATTTTGTTGATTATTGTTCAAAAACAAAAATTCAGTTGAGTAAATTTGAAGATCTAATTGGCTCTATTCAATGATTCATGAATGGGACGACATCCCATCTCGTAAACACTGAGGAGTTGTGCAATATAGAAAGATTTTATAGGAAGGAGGGTGAGGCAAGGAATTATTAGCAAAAGAAAGGAAAGGATTATTTCAGACCAGGACATGTTCTTTTGGCTGCATGGAATCAGCAAAATTTTTAACATGTAACTTAACCTCATTACTGCCTACCACCAAATTTCAGATTGCTGAAAGGTCACATTTCTCAGATAGATTGAAACTGTTAAGTCTCAGGGTCATGAAAGCAAGTGACTCCAATTCTAATTTGTTCTTTCTTTTTTAAAACTGTAATTTCCATATAATGACTCCGATCTAATTATTTGATTTTACAAATTGTTTATTTATTTATTTATTTTTTTGTCTACTTTCACAGTTTAAGACCAGGTGAATGTGAATGAATATTAAAACTTGGCAAAAATAAATATCAGATCCTTCTAGATTTAATCTTATTTTCTTTCAAGTTAAACACAGGCTTAATTGCACATGTGAGTAGATTATTTTTTGTTTATGTAGTACTTTTTTCAGATGACTTGAGAATCATTACTATACTTGAAAAGCTAATTTATCATTATTATACTCAAAAGGCATTTATTAAGCAACTAATTGTGCATAACTGGGCTAGATGAGCACAAAAGTAGTTACGTAAGTATAATTTAACATAGGAAAATAAGAGTTAGATAAAATATTAAATATATTAATATCAGGAACGTTTTTCACCATGTGCTGATCAAAGATATATTTGTTTAGTTTATTATAAGATGGGTTATAGAGTAAGAAGAACCTACACGCATAATTGGGATGCATAGTTGAATAGTCAGAGGTGTTTTTCTTTGATGGATAATGGAGTAGTACTTACAGAAGTGTTGGAGTGAACCTGAATTCCTTTTAAGACAATGTAATTTTAGTAAGTGGACAATTATCAGAAATAGTTAAAACACTTTAACAAATGAGTTCATCATTTTAATAGCTTTTTGGGGTATTTTCCCTAACAATATTGTTTTTATACTGTCTATAATAATAGTTTATATATCCTAACATTTACTTAGTACTTATCTGAATATTGGAGCACATTTCTCATCACTGCTTCATGTAGCTTTAAAACTGATCTAGGAATAAGTTTCCATGTGTTATTAAAATCCCACTTCAATTTATTTTATATCAAAATTCCATTTTACTCTCATAAAAGGTTTTAATAAAAGTGAGAAATATTACTTTTAGACTTATCTTTGATCAGGATTTAGTTTTGAAAAGCATCAAACATCTATTATATGAAATGAAACAAATCAAAGTTCAGGCTCGTGATAAACCTTTTGGATAAAGCTAACTTCAAATATATGAGTAATGTTTGGCATTTATAATCACCAGCTATGCTTACTTTTCTCTTCAGGCTAATCTACAACCCCTCACACATGACATTGCCAACATCATCAACCAATATTTATTGCAGAAATGTAGAGCACTATGCAAAACAATATCAAGACAAAGTGTTATATAATATCTTCCACAAGATATTTACAGTTTTATATACACATTCCATTTGTAGTTTTAGAGTTTTATAAAAATAGTCGTGGAAAGAAAGCATAAAAACTGTGGCTGTAGGAGACTGAAAAATAACTTTCCTTCTACACTTCTAGTTTCCTGGCTGAGATCCTCTTTATAATAGAAGACAGATTAACAGGAGTTAAAACAAATGGAAGTTTAGTAACATGTATACCTCCTGTATACATGGGAGCTACCCAGGAAGACTGAGCAACTTCCTAAAATGGCCCAAGCCATCACCTGAAATACCATCTCTAGATAAAGACAAAAGATACTGGGGGTGGGGTTATCAGGCAAAGCACAGTAAATAGGGATATGGTTGTTATGCAGATTTAAGTCCAAGCTTTCTCCATTGATAAAGGTTTATTTGATCCTCTACCCTTTCCTGGTATAGAGAGGGAGATACCTTTACACATGGAAGTTTCCCTTATAAATATAAATAATCTCTTACAAAACAGTAACTCTTACTCTGTTTTAAGAGCTTTTCCTTTGTCTGTTATTACTTAAAAATAATCAGCCTAACATAATCCTTATACCAAAGAGGCATATTTTGGGGTGACAAATTCTGATCCCCTTCATGGCAGACACAATTTCTTGTCCATCACAAAGCAATCTTTTTTTTTTTTTTTTTTTTTTTACCACCATTAATGTAATGTAATTTTGTTCAGGCAGTAGTGTGCCTACCTCCAAGGGAAGGTGGTTTTAACCAAACTAATGCTTTCAATGAGATTTTTGAAGCACAACTTTCTGCTACCAGCATCTTGTATGTCGTTCTTTGCCTCTTCAATTCAAATTCACCTTGATGTCCCAGGCACAGTAACAATTTTTTTTAAATGCTGTCAGGACCTTCTGGGTGGCCCAGTTAGTTAAGCATCTGACTCTTGGTTTCAGCTCAGGTCATGATCTCACAGTTCATGAGTTCAGGTCAACATTAGGCCCCATGTCAGGCTCTGCACTGACAGCACAGAGCCTGCTTGGGATCCTCCCTCTCCATCTCTCTCTCTCACCATCTCCCGCTCTCTTGCTCTCTCAATTTTTTAATGCTGTCAGATGTTTCCAAATACCCCTTTAAAAAGTAGTACCACTCCTGGATGAGAAACAGTAGTCTAAATTAATCATGGTAATTCTGTTCTTGCAATTTGTGTTCTAAGAACAGCCGTATGACTTAGTTCTCACTCATGGTAGTTCAAGGTAATTCTTATGGTTGCTTCTGGGAATTTTTTTACTTCATGAAAAAAGACATAAGCTCTGGGGAAAGTGTTTTGCCTTGTCCCTTCCAGGTTTGGATACTGATGAGAGAGGAGCAACTCTCTGGAAATTAGCAGCAGTCTTGTTATTCTAAAGCAAAAACAAAACAAAACAAAAACAACAAAAAATTTGACAATAACAAGTCTTACACTGAGAATGGTGGAGCAGAAAGATAAAAATCCCTAGCCTTTAAAGACATCATCAAACTGCTGAAACACACTAGGGGGATATTTAGAGGTTGTTATTGTTTAAGGTTTAATTAGCTAAGTAATTAGTTACTGCAGAACAATTTAAAAGACTTATCCAACACATCTTTCATGTCAGATCTTGTCTTACATATTTCATTTTTAGATTAGTTTACAAATATAGGGACCCCAAGAAAAGTGTTTTTAAAAGGCCACAATGAAAAATTAAGTTAATTAAAACTATTTTAATGTGTAATAAAAATGATATTTTTGTGTGCAACAAGTATATTTTAAAGGACACCTTGGAAGACACCTTAGCACACATTCAATAATATACTAATCCCCATCTAACAAATAGTTCCCATCATTTGCTTCATTTTTTATTATAACAGCTCCTTCAAATGATACAGCCTCAGTCAATACTCATCCATGAAATTAGAGTTTAACCTCCAAGGTATCTCATTTTTGGACAGCTGTCATCATTAGAAAATAAGTCCCAGTCCATTCCAAATCAAGGTACCTATCATTCCCCCTACATTGGTTCCATGTTTAAAGCCCTATAGAAAAAAAAAATCTAATCTTTCCTTTCTTGCTAACAGGTTTTGATTAGACAAGGTTAACAAGGAAGGCAAAGATAATCTGTGGGATGAAATTAAAATATGACACGTCAGAGAATTCCAGCCTGGCATATACAGGCCTTGCTAAACGACCTTGCACATCTCCTGCTAAGCATATTTGGTCTTCCACTCACCATCCATTCATTGCCTGTTAGTACCATTAAACCTGCCATCCTCAAGCTCTAAAAATGAACAACACACTGCATATGTTCATAGCTATTTTAGTAGGGACCAAAACCGTGGCAGAAGTCCATCCTTCTGTTCATGCCAAAGTGCAATTTGTCGATTGAAAGATGTGAGTTGATACAGTGAGAATGGGCTGGAAAAATTCATTTGGCATGCCAACATAGCTTTTATACAATGATTTTAAATTTTAAAAATAGACTGGCCAACCTTCAACTCAGAGGTGACCTGGATCAAGTTATTTAATGCTTGCTTATAAAATAGTGACTAAACATCATCAAACAAATCCTAAATCCTGAGCAATGTTCATGTGGTCTTCAGCTAAAAGGGATTCTATTATTTTGTTATGCTTTTATTTCTTAGTAAATTATTAGAAATCCCAGAGAGATATATTGTAACTCTTGTTAATTTGTGAAAAAAAGAAATTGAGATCTCACATTTTATCATGTTCAAATTTTTGGAAAAATGTGCATTGAAGGAAATTGTTAATAAAAACAAATCTGTTAAAACCATTTGTTCCATCCCTGAAATGACTCATAGTTTTTAATGACAAATAGAGGCAATTTACTCTGATGAATTTAAAATGAAAAACAGAGGTGGATTTTTAACTTGAAGTAATTAAAGTAGCTATTCTGGGATTAGAAAATAACTCAAAATCATTAGAAGATGATTATATATGATATGAGTTGGCTTAGTTTTTCCTGAAGAGAATGTTAACCTGTAAGTAGGAGAAGGAAACTCTTTTATTGTTGTTTTTGTGATATGTGAGTTGGAGCTATAGGGGGTGGAAGGATGGAAAGTGGGAGTAAAAATTGCCCATTAGCAACATAGTATTATATCTTATGTTGGTTTATAATTATAATTGAAAATAGATTATTACATTTGAAAGAAATATTTAGTAATATACATTATGTCCATGTATATTACTACAACTATATATATAGCATAGGTCATGAAAACAAGACTGACAGGAAAAAAATTACATAAACTAATACAAGGGTCTAGCATTCTATGCTAGACTTAAGACAATGTTCAGGTGGAGTCTACGGGTCAGATATTGAGCAGGTCAACTTCATTGCTTTAAATTTTCTAATACACTACAAGTTTGTACATATTGTGTTTTCTTATTCAATATTTTATACATTTTCCAGAATGGTCATTTCCCCTAAAAAATTCTGTATTTATTGGATGAAGAAAGAAATTAATGAATGACTGAATGAATGAATAATAAATGAGAATAAAAATGCACATTAGTAATGTGGATTTTAAGTAAGCAGTAAGAACTTCTCCTTTTTATAATCACTGAGTAACTTCTACCTGACCAGTTGTTCTGCAAATAGCACTTATAAATTCTGGATAAAATATTTTGTAAAAATGTAAAACAACAACAAAAATAAAACACTACCTAAAGGCTCTGGAGATGTACTAAAATGAGACATATCTTGGGGAGAGTTGATATTTGGAGGAAGAAAACTGCACTGGACAAGTTCCCATTTTTAGAGTTTTGCTTCAGATCAGCACCGAGGCTGTGCCATGCTGAGCACCTAACTGGGAGAGAAAACCCTCAATCCTACTAGCATACAGAACAAGAAAAACCACAACTATTAAGTGAGGGGTAAGAAATAGCAGAAAAGAGAGAGCCACAAAGGGAAACCCTAAACTCTATGTGTAAATTCCATCCTAATCTCTGGCTGATCTCCAAACTGCATGCGTGAAGGATAGATTCCAACGGCCATATACTAAGGCTGACAGAACTGTTATGAGATTTCACATTATGTACACCACAAAGGAGAAACTGGCTGAATTCAGCCAAGTCACTGACTTAAAAAAAAAAAAAAAAAGTATGTTCAGAGGAGTAGAACAGAATACACAACCTTACAATGTATCAGTCATAATTGTCTAGAATATAATCCAAAATTACTTTACATAAGAATAGCTTGAAGGGTGCCTGGGAGGCTCACTCAGTTGGCATCCAGTTCTTGATCTCATCTCACATCATGATCTGATGGTTTATGGGTTCGAGCCCCGTGTCAGGCTCCATGCTGACAGTGTGGAGTCTGCTTAGGATCCTCTTTTTCTCTCTCTCTTTGCCTCTCCCCTGCTGGTTATCTCTCTGTGTCTCTCAAAATAAATACATAAACTAAAAAGAAAAAGAAAAGAAAAAAAGAATATCTTGATGTAGCTTAAATTCAAGAGGAAGTATATATGGAGATTTGTCCTAGAATAACCTATATTTTGAAGTTAACATGTAAACATTTTAAAGCTATTATTTTAACTTTATTAAAGGGTGTAAAAAGATAACAATAGAAATTATAGGGGAGAAAAATAAAATATATAAACTTAAAATTCACTGGATGTGTTTAACAGTAGATTGGAAATGATAGGAGAATTACTGAATTTGAAAACAGATCAATAGATTGTATTCCAATCTGAAGAACAAAGAAAAAAAAAAGACTGGTGCTCAAGGTCCCTTTGGTCAATATCAAAATTATATTTGAGTCTCTAGAGGATAGGAGAAAGAAAATAAGACAGCGAATAAGTGAAAACAAGGAGGCAAAACTTCCCCATATTTGATAAAAAACAAACATAGATTCAAGATGATCCACAAATCACAAGAATAAATACAATGAAAGCTAAATCTTGGTACATAATAGTCAAACTATGTTTAAAAAAAAAAGGAAAATCTTAGAGCCGCCTGAGAAACTAATTTATATGCTGGGCTATAAAACAAGTGTAAACACATTTAACTAGATTGACATAATGTAGCAGATAGTCTCTAACTAAAATGGGACTAAATTAGAAATCAATAGCAGTAAGATACTCAGGGGAAAAAATATGTGAAAATTATACAACATACTTTAAATAAAAAAAAATATCGAGGGAATTATAGAATACTTCTAAGTGAGTAATTAAAACATCAACCCCAAATTTGTGAAATACAAGTGAATTAGCTCTTCCAAGGAAATGTGGGGTTTTAAATACTTATAATATAAAAGAAATACCTAAATCAATAACTTAAAGTTAAAAAGCTAGAAAAAAGATGACCAAACTAAAACCAGTGTAAGTGTGAAGAAGGATCAATAAGACCAGAAATCAATGAAATAAAAAACAGATATACAATACAGAAAATTAATAAAGCCAAAGCTTGTTCTTTGGAAAAGTTAACAAAATTGATATGTCAGTAACTAGGCAGGGAGTAAGAGAACAAGAGTGAGAGAGAGAAGACACACAATTACCAACATAATGAACGGAAGAGATATTGTCACTTACTGATCTTATAAGTACTAAAGATTTAATAACAAAGAATATCCTGAACAGTGTTATGTCAACAACATTCAACAACTTGGATATGGAGCAATATCTTAAAAAAAAAAAAAAGGCAATTAACAAGGGAATGAAAATGCAAGTATTAAAGAATGGGGAAAAGACAGATGGTCAAATGATCATGAACAGAAAATGTCATTTAAAAAGGTGTCGGGGGTGGGGGAAATCACAGCAGCCTAAGTGAGAACTTGAGAAAAACTAAAATGTTACTAGCTATTTTCTATATGCAGGAAGATTAATTTTTAATTCTTGCTGATAGACAACAGGTGTAAACAGAAAAGAGGTAGCTGTCTTGAAATAAATTCTCGTGTAAAGTAGAGTTCCTGTCACCCTCCAGTATGTGACTGTTTTTTAGTTAAGAATCTTGGTTATGTGACTCTGATCTTATTTGACTGAACTTCACTGAGTTAAAAATTAAAACTATCATAAATAAAACTTTCTAAAAATAGATTTTTTTACTCTTAAGAAGCTATGTAAGTACTTTATTACATAAAATGACCAATTCTACAAAAGTCTGCATTTATTCCTGAATATAAGTTCTGTTACTCTCTATAATTATTTTATTAGTTTTTTAGGCTAATAAATTATCACAGACTTAGAAGCTTAAAACAATACCTATTTCTTTTCTCAGTGTAATTGTGGGTCAAGAGTCCAAGGACAGCTTAAGTGGAACTTCTGTTTAGTGTCTCACAAGTTTGACATCAAGGCGTTGGCTGAGCTGTGCTCTTTTTGAGCTCAGGACCTTCCAAATTCCAATGACTGTTGGCAGAATTCAGTCCTTTGTGGCTGTAGGACTAATGTGTGCACTTGAGTGAGGGGCTGCTCTCAGTTCCTTCCTATAGCCCCTGAAGTTCCTTCGCATTTAGCCCTTTCATAGATCTCTCATATCATGGCAATTTCTTTGAAACCAACAGAAGTCTCTCTTGTTTTCCAGTCAGCCAAGAAGGAGTCTTACATTAACTGTGATCACAGGAGTGACATTTCATCATGTTTGCCATATTCTATTGACTAGACGCATGTCACAAGTTCTTCCCACACATAAAAGTAGGGGGATTAAAGGAGGTTATGAATCAATGAATCAATGGGGTCACTAAAGATTCTACCTACATCTTCTCAAAAATAAGGAATTACAATATTTAAATAGTAAAGGTGAATACTTTTAAGGGTGAAATATAGTTATATTTGTGTGAGATAATTTTAGATGATTTTTCAGACCACAATAGGCCATTTTCAAAGTACTAAAGCTAGTTTTGTAAAATTTCCCATATTGACTAGTTGTCTTTCAATTTTAGAGATCTTAAGTGGGAAAGTTTTTAAGTGAGAAAAAATTTTCTAAAGTATAAGGACTTTACAAATTTGTGTGAATTCTTTAATCGACTTTATTTACTCACATATTAAATAATAATTGTGGAAAATATTAATAAATTTTTACATATTTCTACAGATTTGATGAAAATAGACTTTGAACATTGGTTAATAGAAAGGATGAGGTCAGATGCTTTTGCTTCACATTGTGAATCTAAGATTCTAATATTTCACATTGTCTAATTGAAGATTATGACCACGTGAAATTTGCTCTGCATTAACTCAAACTGCTTTTGGTGAATGTACCTTGAGAAAATAAAATATATTTGAAAGACAGTGTATGAAACTTTAAATGAGATCAGAGGAATCAGCTATGTAGGACATAATCTTAGATAGTATAATTTACAGTGTAAGGAGAAATGTAATTAAGTAAGCAATAACATTTAATTTGCTTGCCAATCTTTACTATCTCCCCTTATACACGCTCTAACTACTTAGCTGGTATCTATACTAAAATGCATCTATGTATACTTATGTTGGCCCTATTAGCTCAGTGAAGCACACTGAGTAAAGTACTCTGTAGGAGACATTACTCAGTTCCCTTTCATCAATAAGATATGCCCTTTTGAGTTGTTTTCCCAATACTGTAATTCTGATGCACCAAACTGAGTCTTCCATCCAATGGGAAGAAAGGATTGCTTTGTTGTTATACATGTAGTAGGAATCTCATTTTTTGTGTGTGAACAGCACAAAAATTTCATAGGTATGCATCATTTTTGGCACAGACTAGGCAGCCTGCCTCATTAACGTGCACATCTAGAGTTGCTGTAACCATCAGTAAGAAACTGTGTTAAATAAATGGCTTTGTTTTTTCACCTGCTAGGCTCTAATAGCATCCCCAAAGTAATCTTGGTCTAACAGCTTGAGTCTTTTGCAAAAGCGATCAAGTGATCAATTCTTTTTAACACTGAGAGGTAAACTTCAGTGCTATGCAGAATGCCAGGTGCAAGAACAGTTGCCTTGAATAATGACAGAAATTTAATATGAGTCATGCAATTTAGCATAGGCTCCTGCTAAATGATTTTTTAAGTTATTACACCATGTCTGAAAAAAGTGAGGCAGAGGCCTAAAGGAAATCAGGCAGTTGATCTAAAAATATGTTTTTATTCAATCAGAAAATATTGAACATCTTAAGATGTGCCAGGCTGTGCTAGGCACTGATGATTAAGCAATAAATGAAGTTGATGTGGTCACTGTGGGCATAGAATGCACATTTTGAAAAGGAAAGAGATAAATATGTGCAAAAATAATAATTAAAATTTGAGAGAACTCTCTTATGATATAATAAGATATTTCAATGTGTAATGAGAGCTAGTAACTTGGAGACTTAGATACATCTCACTTTCACAGAAACTAATGATTCTGAATAATTTATATTTGAGTTTGATAAGGATTGATGTATATAATTTTGTTATCCAGTATTGCCAATCAAACATATCTGTTTTTAGGATGCCCACTTATATATGTAAAAGAATTCTTTTAAACCACGTATCTATGATAAAACCATCATACATTATAGCTCCAGAGTCTTTATTAGGAATAAAAACCTATCACATGCAGTTATTTATAATTAAAATTTAGAAAATGAGAAAGTTAAGGTTTTCAGAATATCTGATTATCATTTCACATTTATTTATTTACACATATTTAGGCAAAATAGTAATTTAAGAATATAATTCCTATATTATATTTGTGGGCTAGTAAGGTAAGATTTCATTTTTATCATTTCTGATTTTTAAATTTAATTTTATAGCTTAATATATTTCAAGGAGACGTATCTGAGCATTTGAAAAATATGAGTGTACCTTGTTTCATGCTGTTTTATGAAAAATACACCAACAAGAACCCTATGGGTTAATTGAAATCACAGTCAAGTATTCACACATTAATTAACTTGAAGGAAAATCTATTGAAGTATGCAAACCACCAAGTCAAGGTGTCAATTTCATTTTTATTTTAATCAGATCATCTAATCTGTGAAGGTATTTATGGTCCTAGTAAGTAGAAGGATGTGTGGAAGTTCATTAATATTGCTATAATGCTTCTGAAAAAGAACAAAACCTATGTTTGAAATGCAAGTAATTTAATTACATATTTCTAGGATTCTAGGAGAATTCACTGTGGTTATACTTTGTAGACTTTGCTTTTTGTGTGAGTGTAATTTCCTTAGTATAGGAATTAATTTGGAGGTGTTGATCCTACGGTTAAGAATTCTCCAGACAATAGCAGTCCTTAAACTGGTGCCAGGTATTTTAGTAGAAGATATCAAAAGCCAAAATAAGTCCCATTGCCCCTGCAATATATATAAGAAAAGTCTCAGGTGCCACAAAGCAAAAATAAATTATCTCTATAGGTCATCCAAGCTTATGTGTTTTTTGTTCAAATTGTAACAAAGTTTGAAACACAAAATTAAAGTGTACGTTTGTGGGACCATTGGCCTGGGAATCAGGACACCAAGGTGTGTATTTCATTATAAAATAATGGAGTAGGTAAATAACTAACTTTAAGACTCTTTTAGCATAAATTGTATAATCTACAGTGGGCATACAAACTTGTCTTTTTTCCTTCTTTTGATTCTTATACATTATAACTTTTTTGAAGCCCTGAATTAACGATAGGAAACAGGATGGCAGTTTTCAGAAAACTGAAAATAGAATTACCATATGATCCAGCAGTTTCATTTGTAGATATATACCCAAAAGAATGGAAAGCAAGGACTCAAACAGATACTCAGATGCCTGTCTTCATAGCAGCATTATTTACAATAGCCAAAAGGTGGAAACAACTGAAGTGTCCATCAACAGATGAATGGAAAAAACAAAATGTGGTATGTACATGCAATAGAATATTCAGCCTTAAGAAGGAAGAGAATTCTGACACATTCTAAAACATGGACAAATGTTGAGAATATTATGCTAACTAAAATAAACCAATCACAAAAAGGCAAATCCTACATGGTTTTACTTCTCTAAGCTACCTAGATGAGTCAAATTCAGAGCCAGAAAGTAGAATGATGGTCATCAGAGACTGAGGAAGGGAGGTAACTGTCTAATAACTATGTACTTTCAGGCTAAGATTAAAAGGTTCAGGAGATGGATACTGGTAATGGCTGCACAGCAGTTTGGATACACTTAATGTCACTGAACTGTATATTTAAAAATAGTTAAAGCAGTATGTTTTATGTTTTGTATATATTTTATCACAATAGAAAATTCAAGAATCTATGGGAAATTTTTGAGAAAAATTATTAGGACAACTACAAAAGGATCTAATATTCATTATTATTCTTTGGGGAGAGGGTCGGTCTTTCACAGTTGACCTAAAGAGTAGTTTTCTCTCTACTCTGAGTATTTCAGCAAGCATCAAGAAGACGGTGAATTCGAGATATGGGAAAGAATAGGATGAATGACTATTTTTCCTGTGATAAGAGTTCCCTAGAATTATATCACAATGAGTAAAATTTCAAAGAAAGAAACCAGTTCCATGATTAGGATTACACTTTAAAGGAATATACAAAACAATTATTTATAAAAACATAATTTATTTCTATGCTACTCTGGTGCTTCTGAATTTACATTAATATTAATTTACACCAAAAACTGTCATTATTTGCCCTTAGCAAATTCAAAAGGCACTGATTCCTTAAAAAACAACAACAAAAATCTCTTTTAAATAATGTAAATTTATTTTGTTTAATGTTTACTTTTGAAAGTAAATTTTCTTCAAAATCACTTCAAAAGATCAATGAAACACAAATTGAGGACTTGAATTTGGTGTGTCCATCTTAAAGTAAATTATCATGTACTTTTCCATTTCAAGACAATACTCTTTCTCAGATTGCTTTAGGCTTTAAAAAGAAGGCAAAATGAACATTTAGTTTTCAAAGGAATCCAATAAATACAGAGAAAAAAGAAAAATTATGTGTTAACAAAACAATATCAATTGTCAGTATCTTAAAAACTAGATCTACCTTACTAAAACCTTGATATATCAAGCTTTTTATCTTTTTAAAAAATTTTTAACATTTATTTATTATTGAGAAACAGAGAGAGACAGAGGATGAGCATGGGGCAGAGAGAAGGGGAGACAGAATCCGAAGCAGGCTCCAAGGCTTCAAGCTGTGAGCACAGGACTGTGAGCACAGAGCCTGATGCGGGGCTCAAACCCACAAGTGGTGAGATCATGACTTGAGCCCAAGTCAATCGGATGCTCAACCGACTGAGCCACCCAGGTGCCCCTCAAGTTTTTTATCTTGATGACGTCCCAATAGTTCATTTTTGCTTTTGTTTTCCTTGCCTCTAGAGACAAGTCAAGTAAGATGTTGCTGTGGTCAAAGTCAAAGAGGTTATTGCCTATTTTCTCCTCTAGGAATGTGATGGCTTCCTGTCTTACATTTAAGTCTTTCATCCATTTTGAGTTTATTTTGGTGTATGGTGTAAGAAAGTGGCCCAGGCCTATTCTTCTGCATGTTGGTGTTCAATTTGCCCAACAACATTTGCTGAAGAGACCGTCTTTATTCCATCGGATATTCTTTTCTGCTCTGTCAAAGATTCGATGGATGTACATTTATGGGTCCATTTCTTGGTTCTCTATTCTGTTCCATTGATCTGTGTGTCTGTTTTTGTGCCAGTACCATGCTGTTGATGATTACAGCACTGTAATATAGCTTGAAGTCTGGAATTGTGATGCTTTTAGCTTTGGTTTTCTTCAGGATTGCTTTGGCTATTTGGGGTCTTTTCTGGTTCCATACTAATTTTAGGATTGCTTGTCCTACCTCTGTGAAGAATTCTTGTGTTATTTTGATAGGGATTGCGATGAATATGTAGATTGCTTTGGGTTGTATCGACATTTTAACAATATTTGTTCTTCTAATCCATGAGCATGGAGTATTTTTCGATTTTTATATGTCTTCCTCAATTTCTTTCATAAGGTTTCTACAGTTTTCAGTGTATAGAACTTTCACCTCTTTTGGTTAGGTTTATTCCTAGGTATTTTATGGGTTTTTGTACAGTTGGTAAATGAGATACATTCCTTGATTTCTCTTTCTGCTGCTTCACTGTTGATGTATAGAAATACAGCCAATTGCTGTACATTGATTTTATATCCTGTGACTTTGCTCAATTCATGGATCAGTCCTAGCAGTTTTTTTGATGGAATCTTTTGGGTTTCCACAGAGTATCATGTCTGAGAATAGTGAAAGTTTGGCTTCCTCCTTGCCAATTTGGATGCCTTTTATTTCTTTGTTATCTGATTGCTGAGGCTAGGACTTCCAACATTATGTTGAATAACAGTGGTAAGAGTGGACATCTTTGTTGTGTTTCCGACCTTAGGGGGAAAGCTCTCACGTTTTCCCCATTGAAGATGATATAGTGGTGAGTCTTTCATAAATGGCTTTTAAGATTTTGAGGTATAATTCTTTTATCCCTACTTTCTTCAGGGTTTTTATCAAGAAAGGATGCTGTATTTTGTCAAATGCTTTCTCATCTATTGAAAGGATCATGTGGTTTCTATCTTTCTTTTGTTAATCTGATGCATCACATTTATTGATTTGTGGGTATTGAACCAGCCCTGCATCCCAGGTATAAATCCCACTTGGATGTGGTGAATAAGTATTTTAATGTATTGTTGGATCCAGTTTGCTGGTATCTTATTGAGAATTTTTTCATCCATGTACATCAGGGAAATTGGTCTGTAGTTCTCCTTTTTAGTGGAGTCTTTGGTTTTGGAATCAAGGTAATGCTTGCCTTGTGGAATGAGTTTGAAGTTTTCCTTCCATTTCTATATTTTGGAACAGCTTCAAAGAGTAAGTGTTAAGCCTTTTTTAAATGTTTGATAGATTTCCTCTGGAAAGCCATCCAGCCTTGGACTCTTGTTTTTTGGGAGATTTTTGATTAGTAATTCCATTTCTTCACTGGTTATGGGTCTGTTCAAATTTTCTATATCTTCCTATTTCAGTTTTGGTAGTTTATGTCTCTAGGAATTTGTCTGTTTTTTTTTTTTTTGTTTGTTTGTTTTTACAGATTGCCGAATTTGTTGGTATATAATTACTCATTATATTCTCTTATTATTGTTTTTATTTATGTGGTATTGGTTGTGATCTCTCCTCTTCCATTCATGATTTCATTTATTTGGGTCCTTTCCTTTTTCTTTTTGACCATTCCGGCTAAGGGATTCATCAATTTTGTTAATTCTTCTGAGGAACCAGTTCCTGATTTCATTGACCAGTTCTACTGTTGTTTGTTGTTTTTGTTTTTTTAATATCATTGATTTTTGCTCTAATCTTTATTTCCCTTCTTCTGCTGGTTTTGGGCTTTATTTGCTGTTCTTTTAACAGCTCTTTTAGGTGTAAGATTAGATTGTATATTTGAGATCTTTATTCCTTCTTTAGGAAGGCCTACATTGCTATAATTTTCCCTCTTATGACTGCCTTTGCTGCATCCCAGAGGTTTTGGGCTGTCATGTTTATTTTCATTGGCTTCCATGTACCTTTACATTTCTTCTTTAATCTTAGTTTGCCCATTCCTTCTTTAGTAGGATGTTCTTTAATCTCCAAGTATTCATGGTCTTTCCAATTTTTTCTTGTGTTTTTTTCGAGTTTGATAGCATTGTGTTCTGAAAATATACCAGGTATGATCACAATCTTTTTGTACTTGTAGAGGGTTGATTTGTGTCCCAATATGTGATCTTTTTTGGAGAATGTTCTATGTGCACTTGAGAAGAATGTATATCTGAATATATATATTATTTATATCTGTTAAGTCCATTTGATCCAACGTGTCAATCAAAGCCATTGTTTCCTTGTTGATTTTCTACTTAGATAATCTGTCCATTGCTGTAAGTGGGAGTGTTGTAGTCCCCTAGTATTATGGTATTATTATCAGTGAGTTTCTTTATGTTTGTGATTAATTGATTTATATATTTGGGTGCTTCTATGTTGGAAGCATAAATATTTACAATTGTTAGATCTTCTTGGTGGATAACCCCCTAATTATGATACAGTGCTCTTCCTAATCATTTGTTACAGTCTTTATTTTAAAATCTAGTTTGTCTGATATAAGTATGACTATTCCAGCTTTCTTTTGACAACCATTTAGCATGAGAGATGATTCTCCATTCCCTTACTTTCAATCTTTATGTGTCTCTAGATCTAAAATGGGTATCTTGTAAGCAGCATATAGATGAGTCTTGTTTAATCATCCATTCTGATATCCTGTGTCTTTTGATTGGAACATTTATTCCATTGACATTTAGAGTGCTTACTGAAAGATATGAATTTATTACCATTGTGTTGCTTGTAGAGTTGGAGTTTCTGATAATGTTCTCTGGTCCTGTTTACTCTTTGTTACTTTTGGTCTTTTTATTTTTGCTTTTGTTTTCATCTTTTCTCCACTTAAAGAGTCCCCCTTAAAATCTCTTGCAGGGCTGGTTTAGTGGTTCACAAACTCCTTTAGGTTTTGTTTGTCTGGGAAACTTTATCTCTCCTTCTATTTTGAACAACAGCCTTGCTGGATAAAGAAATTCTTCATATTTTTCCAATTCAGTTGAATATTTCCTGCACTCCTTCTGGGCTGCCAGGTTTCTATGGACAGATCTGCTATGCACATGATCTGTCTTCCCTTGTAGTTTAAGGACTTTTTTTTCCTCCTTTGGCTACATTCATAATTCTTTTCTTATTTATGTATTTTTGAATTTGACTTTGATATGCTTTGATGATGGGTTTTTGTTGTTGTTGTTGTTGTTGTTGAATCTAATAGGAGTTCTTGCATTTTGTGGATTTTGATGTTTGTGTCCTCCAGATTAGGAAAGCTTTCTACTCTAATTTTCTCACATAAACCTTCTACCCCTTTTTCTTTCTCCTCATCTTCTAGGACTCCTATATTTGGATGTTGTTCTTTTTAATGAGTCATTGAGTTCTCTAATTCTTATATCATGCTCTTTTGCCTTAGTTTCCCTCTTTTTTTCTGCTTCATTATTCTCTATAACTTTGTCTTCTATTGCTGATTTGCTGTTATGCTTCATCCATCCTTGCTGTAGTGGCATCCATTTAAAATTTCATCTTGGTTACAGGATTTTTAATTTAGTCCTGACTAGACTTTACTTCTTTTATCTCCATAGAAAAGGATTCTATGCTTTTTTCAGTTCCAGCTTATATTCTTACTATTGTGCTTTTAAATTCTAGTTCAGACATCTTGCTTATACCTGTGTTGTATACACCCCTGCATGTCATTTCTTCCTGTTCTATTTTTTGGGTGAATTCCTTCATTTTGTCATTTTGGAGGAAGACAAAAAATAATAAAATAAAAAATAAAAATTTAAATTTTAAAAACAAAGCTAACAATGAAGTAAAGGAAGATAGATTCTAGGTGTATTTTGGTCTGCTTTCGAAAGAAGCTTTATAGAATAGAGAAAAATGGGAAAGAAAAGAAGGAAAAGAAAATAAAAGGTAAGAAAAAATTTAAAAATGTTAAAAATATTATAATAAAATAGAATAAAATGAAATAAGGAAAATGAAATAGAATAATTTTTAAAAATAAAAAGTATAGTAAAAATATTACTTTTATATTTAAAAAATAAAAATAATGGGTTTTCTTTCTGTATCCAAGAAAAAGAAAAGAAAAATAAATTAAACAAAGACATAAGCAAAAAAACAAAAAGAAAAACAAAACACAACTAATACATGAACCAACAACAAACAGAATGAAACCCAAATGAAGTTACATCAGATTTTCCCTAGAACTCAAACTATGAGGCTGTCTGTAGTCTATACACTAAGCAAGAGGTGGGACTTGTGCTGGTCTTCGGAGGAATGTATTCGGACGGCACAGTTGAGCATGGGTTGGTGTGATGGCTCTGTTCTCCCCCAGGTGGCGCTGCTTAGCTTACTGGGGTGGATTGGTGTGGTGCACATGCATACTTGAGTTTGTGGGAGAAGTGGAAATGGCTTCACCCAGCTCCCTAGTCCTTGGCACAGGAACTTTACACTCACTGGCTTGCCATCAAGCCTCTCTCTTTTGTCCCAGGCCTCTGTCCACCTCCCACCTCTACCTTGTTCGTACCTAAGCCATCTGCCTACCTGGTGGCACTTTCCTACAGATTTTTATCTCAAATGGGGCTGTGTTTCAAAACCCCACACTTCAGAGACACCTGCATCCTGGACCCACAATGACTCTCTGGGGGAGGTTATCACCGAGCAATGGCCTGGTGCCTGCTTGCCCCAGGAAACATTTATGCAATAGTGCAGTAGCAGAGGTTCAGAGATTGTGGCAAATCATAATACACAGCTAGTGCCTGGTTTCACCATAGTCTGGTGTCCTTGTCCTAATATCAGCAAACCTGGCTGCTCTCTGGGGTCTGCTGAGACCATTGCCCGTGGGGAGGCCGTATGACCTCTACCAAATGCTCTCCATGCAGGGGAACTGCTTCTTATATGTGGCACATGGACCCCTTGCTGCCTTCTTTTTGGGATTTACCCTCTTTCTTCACCAGAGCACCACAAGACACTGAACTCCAGAACTTCTGACTCTGTGCTCCACTGTTTATAGAATCCTGATGGGATTGAAACCCTCTCCTTCCTCCCCATCAATGGTTTTGGAGAACAGATTTCTTGTTCAGTCCACTGTGTGTGTTTTCACTCTTTCTTTTTCTCTCCAACTACTTTTGGAAGAGTGTTTTTCCTGCACTCTCCCAATGTGCTGCACTCTCCCTCTTTCACTGTCTTCTCTCCACAGGTGCAGCTCCCAACCCTCCATGGCTTTTCTGTCCTCCAGGTCACCTCTCCACACTACATACTTGCCAAGTTCTATGGCTCAAGTTATGCAGATTGTTGTGTTAATCCTCAGATGAGTTTTCTTGGTGTGCAAATGGTTTAGTGCTGATCTAGCTGCATTTCAGGGATGACACAGGCTGAGAACCTCCATGCTACTCCACTACCTGTAATCTATTTTATTTCTTCTAAACACTACCCTAACCTTCATTAGCAAAACATTCTATTTATTTTTTTAAGATTTTTTAAAAGTTTATTTATTTATTTTGAGAGAGAAAGAGAGCAAAAGTGGGGAGGGGCAGACAGAGAGAGAGAAAGAGAGCTAGAATCCCAGGCAGGCTAGGCTCTGTCAGTGTGGATGAGCTCATGACCTTAGCCTAAGTCAAGAGTCAGATGGTTAACTGACTGAGCCACCTAGTTTTTTCCCAAAACATTTTAAATATTATGATAGAAAAAAATACTGAGATATTTAAACATTATATTTTTCACTATTCTAGTTCTAGGAGTAGAGACAAGTTTCCATTTATACTTTATGGTTTTCATATAAAGAGCCCATGGCTGAATTTAAATGAAAGATTGTTTTAGGTTTGCTTGGCTTTGTTTCTGATGTGTTTTGGTTTGGTTTGCTTTTGTTTGGTTTGGTTTGGTTTTCTCCAGTTATATCTGTTACGGTTTTAATTATATTTAGATGAGGGGTTTTAATTTGTTTTGTTTTTTTACCAACTACATTTTGTAAGATAAAAAAGAATATCACTCGCTGTGGTGAGTAAAATTTCATTCACTCAGTGGAATAAAATTCTTATTTGCTACAATCCAGATTTAAAACCTACCATTGCACCATCAATATTTCTTTCTCACAACAGTTATGGAAAGATTCTGAAAATTCAGTGGACCATCTCTAAATCAGCCTCAGAAAATTTAGTATGGTATTGTTGTTTTGGCTTATATTGAAAGGCCACATTGATTTAAGGCTACCTAAAGAAACTTCACATTGTGATTTATCGATCCTCTGCATTTCCATCTAAATCTAGATATTCTTATTTTCCTGGTCTTTTAATACTGTAGGCAATTTAACTTTTGTATATTAATATCAGCAATATGTTAGGTGGAATACTTTTATTAAT
This sequence comes from Hyaena hyaena, assembly GCF_003009895.1. NCBI lineage: Eukaryota > Metazoa > Chordata > Mammalia > Carnivora > Hyaenidae > Hyaena > Hyaena hyaena. The sequence goes on along the minus strand of NW_024082152.1, from coordinate 164,413 downwards.
TGGTTAATTCAGCAAATCTTTATTCAGCAGCTACTATTTACTAAGGAGTTTTCACAATGCTGACATCACTGCACTAAATAAATCTAGTAAGCAACAGTTAAACACTTTCTGGTAGTAGACCCCTCTTTTAAAATTAATATTTAGATTGGATTATTTAAACAACTAAGGGGATGGCAGTATGATCCTATGTACATGCGTGGAAATCCTACTTTGGAGTTGATTGATTGTGAATAGAGTAGTCTCAGACTGGAATTAATAACATGCCACCATGGAATGCAGCATTATTTTCTCACTGCCCTGTGAAAACAAAAGTGTGGGAATAAACGATACCTGCACATGATGGTGAGCAAAGTCAACACAAGTGTATGTTTGGAAAAACTAAACAACAACAAAATAGACCATGACCATGTAATTGTGTGGCATACAAGAAGAATTGTATCATAAGTCAGAACTTGAATCACATGCTACATGTCACCCTTTGAAAACTATATCATCTTAAATAACTTGAGTTCATTGAACTTCTGCTCTATCCCTGTGAAATGAAAATAAAGAGCTGGCATTTATAAGCACTTACCACATGCTAAGATCTATTTTCAACTCTTTATATGTATGGATTCATTGAATCCTCACAATATCCCTGAAGGAGATATTACTTATTCTCTTTTTATAGATGATGAAGAGATGGTACAAAAATTAGAAAATTGTCCAAATCACCCACTTTATGGGCAGGGAATGAGACTTGAATCCAGGAGGTCTTATTCCAGAACTCAACTCACACCTGTGAATGTTTTTATGAGGTTACACATGAGATAATAAAAAGGAAAGAGCTTTGTAATCTATTTTGTCACATAAACTATATTATTATTATTAAAATGTAAATGATTTTCCTGTTTTTTGTGTGTGAACTCAGTTTTCAAGTAAATAGAAAGTAAGTTAACTCCCTGGATCAGGCACATCCTGGTCATGTGCTCAGACTTGGCCCTCTAAGAAACTGCACAGTAGAGCACAGTGAGTAAATGAGATCCCAGTATTTATTTTCCAGCTCTTTCCCTTCAGGGTTATTTCTGGCTGGATAAGTCCCTCAATGGTGGGTCACTGCTCCTTTCATGTCAGCTTCTCTCTCTGACTTGTTCCCTTGGTTTCCTAGTTAACTGCTATCTCCCTTCTATTAGACTCAAAGGCAATAATAGTTTTGTTTTTGTTTCAGGATGTTTTGTTTTCTCTTTCTAGCTCTACATTATCCCTGTGCTTTCCCTACATGCTGCGACATCTTTGTAAACAACCCTTTTTAAAAAACCTCCTAAATTACCCCAATTTGAATGTGCCATCTGCTTCCTATTGATAACCTAATTGATAGGGTATATTTGTTGTTAGAAAACATTGGGGGTGGGGTGCGGTTCAGGTACTACTGGAAAATGGATATAACTATTAAATAAAACATTTATGTTAAAGAGTAATAAGAATAAAAATATTCCAATGAAATGTCTATCTTCACTTTACATATAGTCTGTAAAATAATTACCACACTTAAAGTACACAAGACCAAAACCAAAGGCAATATAACATGCCCATGCAAATCCAGAGCCTGAGGGTGATTTTTTTCTAACTTACTTTCTTATGTAACATAACATTACTTTCACACTTCTTAAATAATTCATACGTACTTTCACAAGTTCAATGCACTGACTTCAAAACTCAAAATTTACATATTCTTTGTTTGGCAACACTACCATATGTTGGTAAACACTGAACCCATCTGGAATATTTTAAGCCTTTCTCTAATAATATTGTAAAGATTTAAATGCCAGAAACTACTTACTTTTCTGAGACAAATGTCAGTTAATTGCAACCTGAAGACATTTTAATTTCTGCCTGTGGTCTTCATTTTTTTTTTGAAAAAGGAAAACAGACCATTAGACATTGACAGATTAAAATGAGAAACTGTATCATTTCTAAAATATTGTGTGTGGATAATTTTGGAATGTATTGACTTCTTTATAAATATATATACATCAATATGACAAAAAAGGGTTAACAATACTTCATCATGTACAAACATACTAAATTTGAAAATATAAATGCCTATGCAATGATAAGTAGCATTTTTATTTTCATGAACCATATTGTATAACTAATGATTTTCCTTTTTACCTTGTAAACCATATTGCTAGTAAAAGCAAAACCATATTTATTGGATTTCTATTTGCTACATTTTTATTCATTTTATTCAACACATGATAAACAAGTGAATAAATGAAAGTTTTTACTCATTGTGATCACTCCTGTAAGGGAAATAACCTGGTTGCTATGAATGATAGGTTGACCTACTTTAGATACAGAGGTCAAAGAAAGACTCTTTAAGAAGTTGAAATCTAAACTGATGTCTGAAAGATGAGAATAACTCAGCCATGTGAACAACATTCCAGAAGTAAGAAAAAACATATGACCCTGAGCTGAGTAAAAAGTTTTCTGTATCTTTTTTTAAATTTTTTTATTTATTTCTGAGAGAGAGAGAGAGAGAGAGAGAAGGGGAAGTTCAGAGAGAGAGGGAGACACAGAATCCAAAGCAGGTTCCATGCTCTGAGCTAGCTGCCAGCACAAAGCCCGATATGGGAAAGCCCGACGCCGGGCTCGAACCCACAAATCGTGTAATCATGACCTGAGCTGAAGTCGGACGCTTAACCGACTGAGCTACACAGGCGCCCCAGAAGTTTTCTGTATCTTGACAGAGAGCAATTATAGCTGGACTACAGTGAATGGAACAGTGTCGTGATATAATGATGGAATTTGGGGTTCTTTGGAGTCAGAGAATGCAATTGAGAATTTTGGGTAATATTTTATGTTCTTTTTGGAAGACATTGAAAGGTTTTGAATAGTAGGCAACAGGATCTGAGTTACCTCTTTAAAAGATGAATCTAGCTACAGTGTAGGGAAGGGATTAGATGGAGCCAAGTATGAAAAGAAAGCATTCAGTGGAAAAATTGTTTCATTAGTTCAGTCAAGAGATAAAGGTGTGGTGGTAATGGAGATGGAGAGAAGTGAATGGAGTCAAGATATATCTTGAAAGTAGAGCTGCTAAGACTTGCTGACAATGGTTTGGAAATGTGGGATCAAGCCAAATGGAGGACTCACTTGTGGTTGACTCTTAAGTTTCTGACTTTAACAGTTGGGTAAATGGTGGCTCCAGTTATTGATATGGACAAGACTAAGGGACTATCAGGAAACTACCAGTCTGGCATAGGTGGCTAGCGTCAGCTTCTTGCCTTAAGTCTGATATGATTCTCATCTTGATTTGTGTTCCTTGCTCCTTACTTGTTTTATGTGATGCACAAGTCTTACTGATTGATTCAGTGATACATTTCATGGCTGTATTAATTTATCTGTCCTCTTTGTAACATTATATACGTTTAATAACAAATATGCATCTTTCCTATATTTTGTAAGTTATAAATAATTTCTAGAGTTACAGCTTCTCTTATTTGTCATATTTGGAATAGGTTACTTTTTTTCAGGGTGCTAATATTTGACAATTGACCAAATTAAAAAAATACATTTTTTTCAATCTTCTATTCTCTCCATAAAGCAGGAACTTAATGTAAATAATTTGGGCCCCACACTACCTAACAGAATAAGAAACTAATAACTCTGTTGATTTGGAATTGAAAGCAAAAACATTAAAGTGATATTTTCACCCTTCTTTGCCCTCACTCCTCTCCACCCAACACCACCTGCTGTATTCCCATTTTCAGCCATGTGGCATTTGCAGCTGGTATGGTAGCAAAATCAAACCAGATTGATGTTTGGAGCTTATAATTTGCAACTTGTGATAACCACCTTGTATACATATAGAGACTTTAGTGCTTTCATTTATGAAAGAGGTAATTTGATTCAGCCAAAAGATGCTTTCCATCTCACAACTTTTCAGTTTTCCTGAAAATTAGCACAAGAAGAAATATTGATAATTATTTCTTCATTCATTCATTCATCCATTCATCTAAGATATAAGAATGCTGACTATGTGACAATTTGGGGAATATAAAAATGAATAAGAAAAGGTTTTTGACCCCTGACAGTTTATAGTATAAAAAAGGGGAAAGTATAGTACTGACATATCTGTCTGCTACTAATTTTTGTCTGCCACTCTTATAAGTAACAGTTCTGTATTATGTATGTATCCAACAAGTTAGCTGTACTTTGTAACTTGTATAGCATGTAAAGCCAAAGTATACACATATATATTAGTTTAAATGCTATGGAATCTAAAGAAGAGGAGGAAACACATATTACTTATTATATATTAAAAAATATCTTATTTTACTTTATTTTATTGGCTTTAACATGACAGTTTGCTTAACTCCATACAGGATGATGAATGAATATTTTCTAGTACTTATACTATGCTAAGCATTGTGCTTTGTGTATTAAAAACATGATCTGATTTACATCTTTGAAGCAGTATCATAAAGCTGCAATTATAATCATTTTTTGGAGGAGAAGCTGAAGTTCAGAGAGTTCAAATAAGTTGTGCAAGATTATGTAGCTCACGAGAGATGAAAGTGGAATGCGAAGACAAGTATGCCTGGAACTGTGGTATAAGACTGTCACCTGACTTATTTCCTGTCTTAGGTTGTAGAGAATTCTAATTCCTTCTATTTCTGGGATCATAAGTAAGAGTGAGAGCCTGGTCCTGTTTATCAGCTGAATTTTATGTAGCTTAAATATGCTTATTACTCCATGCAAGAAGACCCATAATTATTTAAGGGAGCCACGGGTCCTAGAGTCTTTTCATTATAAATATCAAATTCAGCACATTTTAGTTAACATTTTTAATGTTGAAGGAACAATAAGTTCAAACTTAATGTCAATTTTTAAACTTGTTTCTTTTAAATGTTTATTTATTTTTAGAGAAAGCGTGCATGAGTGGGGGAGGGACAGAGTGAGAGGGAGACAAACAACCCCAAGTAGGCTTTGTACTGTCAGTGCAGAGGCTTATGTGGGGGCTGGATCCCATAAAAGTGAGGTCATGACCTGAGCTGAAATCAAGAGACAGACACTTAACCTAACCAACTAAGCCACCCAGGTGCTTCTAAACTTGCTTCTTAGGAGTAAGCCTATAGATAAAGGTGTAGGGAAAAGGAAACTTACATACATTTTGAGGAAGCATATCAATTGGTGAAATCACTTTGGAGAGCAAGATGATGTGAAGATGTATATATACTTTCTACTATCTAGTGGCTCTACTTTCAGATTCAAACTTGAAACAAATTCTTCTATGTGCCCAAGCACATGTGGGCAGAAATACTCAATGCAACATTGGTTTCAATAGCAATAATTTCAAAAGGACCTATATTTTTTATCAATAAAAGAATAAGTAAACAACTTTTGGCATAGTCATGCCATGAAATATTATGTATTAGTTAAAATAAACGAACCAGTTATACATGCATTAACATAGATAAATTTAAAAATTTAGAAAATGAAACATGGAATTAAAGGCATAATACACATAAAATAATTCATTTTAAGTAAAGTTTAAAAACACTCCAGAAAATATTGTATTACTTTATCCCACAGTTCGTACACTGTGTAATCTGTAATAGTGCTGTTACATCACATATAACATATTATTCATTTTTATTTTTTATAAATGTCTATAGTAAACACATGAAAACCTTGATGAGAAACTTCAGGTTGATGGTTACTTTGGGATGGAATTTGATTAAAGAGGTTACAAAGGGAACTTTTATTTATCTGGAAAGGCTTTTCTGCTTTTTTTTTTTTTTCATAATTACACAGAGAACAGATGGAAACCACATCCTTCAAATGTTCCCATTTGTTAAAACTAGGTAGCGATATATGGATACCCATTACAGTATTATACTTTTCAGTTTGTGTGTATGAAACTTCAGGATAAACCAAAGGCTTACACTTGCAATGTTCTTCTTAAGAACATTATTTTTACTGGGATGCCTGGGTGGCTTAGTCGGTTAAGCGTCCGACTTTCGCTTAGGTCATGATCTCGTGGTTTGTGGGTTCGAGCCCCGCGTCGGGCTCTGTGCTGACTGCCAGCTCAGAGCCTGGAGCCTGTTTCAGTTTGTGACTCCCTCTCTCTCTGACCCTCCCCTGCTCACACTGTCTCTCTCTCTGTCTCCTAGAAATAAATAAAACATTTTTAAAAAAAGAACATTATATTTACATTATAATTTACATTATAACATTTGCCTTATTTACATTGTAAAGAGGTTTGACTGGGGTGCCTGGGTGGCTCAGTTGGTGACTCCTGGTTTCAGCTCAGGTCATGATCTCGAAGTTTGTGAGTTTGAGCCCTGAACTGGGCTCCACACTCATAGTGGAGTGTCCGCTTGGGATTCTTTCTCTCCCTCTTACTCTGCCCTTCCCCCACTTGCTTTCTCTGTTACTCTCAAAATAAATAAATAAACAAAATTATTAATAAAAAGATTTATCTCTCCATTTTTTGTTAGTAATTCTTATTTATGAAATATAATTTTGGAGTGAAAAGTGTATTTCTAATACCTCTTGAAATGTATATTTTTATATTAAATGGCTATAACAAAGTTAAGGACAAATATATTGGCTGACATATAGTTACTCATCCTTTTTGAAGTTTTAAAAATGTACCCTGACTATGATCTCACATCCCTGAAAAGCCTTATGATGGCAGCTTAGTCATAAAATATCAATCACAACAACAGCCTATGAAAATAAACTAGTGACACTCTTCTTTTCTGATGAGTTAAGTACTTGAAAAATTTGTAAGTTCCCAACTACTGTATCAATCCATTTCTTGTTCATAAGGAAAGTCATTTTTATTTTTTTTAATATTTATATTTAAGAGAGAGAGTGTGAGTGGGGGAGGGGCAGAGAGAGAGGGAGACACAGGATCTGAAGTAGGCTCTAGGCTCTGAACTGTCATCACAGAGGCTGATGTGGGGCTCAAACATATGAACCCTGAGATCACGATCTAAGCCAAAGTTAGCCACTTAACTGAATGAGCTACACAGGCGCCCCAGAAAGTAAGTCATTTTTAAAGATAAGAAAGATAAGGTAAAATTAGAATATTATTTCACAAGTCATTTACTATTGAAGTCAGAAAATTGATCTAAGAATGGGTTGTTATTTGAATTCATTAGCCACAAAGTCAGTAACTATTAAGCCGTTTTAGGAAGTAGTACCGATAAGAAATATTGCTTTTGAGATATTATAGCCTGATTTGAAAAATAGAAATGATGATTTTTAAAAGAACATGCCATTTGATTCTGAACTTACCTTTTTTTGTTTTACTATCTCCTTTATATCAGTAAGACTTCATAAAATATAGTCAATTTTAAAAGCCATACAACTATCTCATTCTCTACCCTTAAGCAACACAAACTTTCTCTTCTTTACCAAAAATTCTTTTCCCTATTTTTATTTTTCAGTCAGTTGTGTTTTTGGTGTAAAATATGGAAAAATAGTTTATATGAAGCATTTGTTGGTTATATAATTCTTAAAACAAAAGAAAAAAATTTTAAGTTGTTTTAAAATTTTTAAGTTGTTAGATCCATGGCTTTTACTTTTAACTAGAGGTAAAACTTTTCAAAGCTTTTTCAGAGACCAAAATATGTTTTCCAATTTTCTTTTCCTTTACTTAGGTAAATAGTAGCTTTTATAGCTCCTGCTTCTTGCAACACTTCTATGTTCTAGACTCATTTTATTTTAATTTTAAAATTTTTTTGTGTGTTTTGTTTTGTTTTGTTTGTTTTCTTTTGTTGTTTAAGTAGGCTTCACATCCAGTGTGGAGCCCAAGGCTTGGCCTTACTTCACAACACTGAGATTAAGACCTGAGCTGAGATCAACAATTGGATAGTTAATGAACTGAGCCATCCAGGCACCTTCACTTTATTTTTTAAAGGGCTAAAGTAAAAGTTTTAAGGCAAAGTTCCAAACCTCATAAACCTCTTCATCCCTATTTACAAATCCATTTCTACTTCAGTTTTCCTACATTCACAGGGGCTATCATGATTCTCCAGGTCGCCCAGACGCAAAATCTTTACCCTATGTTTCCATGTCTTTCACTTGAACATTCTCACTGTCTTACCTACCAACAAAGAATCAGTTAACAAATTAACCATCCCCTTTTGGTACCTCTTATTACCAGTCTTTCCCAGTCCCCCATTGCCTCAAGCCTGGATTACTGCAGTGGTCTCAGAAATGTTCTCCTTGATGCCATTCATTCCTCATCTTGACTGCCCATCCCCATCACTTGTGTTTTTCCCACACTTTTTACTATCGATTTAAATACACAGTCTGTTCACTAAGGATGTTTGCAACTTCTTGCTTTCCGGCTTTTTAGACTTTGCATGGTCTTGGTCAGTACTTTTTAGACAAAATTGTAGGACAGATGTTTATTGAGCAGCTACATTGTTTAACCCATGTTATGTGCAAGCCCTGGATATACAACAGTGAAGGAGGCAAAAGTGATTCTTAATGTACCACCCTCTTTAGTCTCTATTTCTCTTGTTTCTCCATAAAGTAAAAGCATCTCTCATTCCCTAATGAACAAAGCCTGACAACTCATGAAGTTTAGAAAATAGATACTGTGCTTTCTACATACACTGGTCATGCTGTTACTTAGGTCTTTATTTTTCTTCTTGCATACTAAAAGGGAGGATATTAAAAAAAAACCAAAACTGTCCTAATTGTTAAAATACCCCACCCACTTCTGTTGTTTCTGATTTAAGATAATGTCATTCACATCACCTAAAACATATTAGGGAATTTCATCATTATTAATATATTAAACCATGCAACTAATTGCTAATTTTACTACATTCTATTCCCATCAACTCCTGGGGTCAGAGTGAGTGGAGGGAAGGACTGAGGTGGCAAAAGCTATTGAATAACATGTATTGGATATACATTTTCTTCTCTCTTTTATTTATTTAAGCCATAAAGTAAATTAGTTTTCTCTAACTTTAATTATAAAGAATTAAGGATATAATTTATTTAAAAAATGATCAGTGCATACCATAAGTACTATTTCACTGCTTCATTTCCTTAGAAAATTTAAGTATAATGTTAATAGATAAAATTGTTTTTAAATATACTACAAATATAGAGTTAATGCTTGCAAAGTTAATAATGGAATACTTCTCAGCAGCTAAAAGGAGGAAGCTACTAATACATGTACCAACATAGATGAATCCCAATATATCACGCTGATATAAAGAATCCCTAGAAAAAATATTACATACAGTATGATTCATTTATAAAAAATATAGAAAATACAAACTAATTCTATAGCAAGAGAAAGCAGATTAGTAGTTGTCCTGGGACAATGGTGGAGAAGAAATGGATTGCAAATGGTGGAATATATCTGTTTTGCTGGTAATAAAAACATCTGATATCTCATTTGTAGTGATGGTTTCCCAGGTGTATATATATACATATATATATGTCAAGACTCATCAAATTGTACAATTTAAATATATACAGCTAATTATGTATAAGGTATACTTCAATAAAGAGAAAAAAAATTTGACTTATTGGAAAAAGATACCAAAATAAATATGATCCAGATTTTTTTCCCTAAAAGGTACCAATTTCAATAAAACAAAGATATAGAATTATGTTAAAAGGGTAAATTGACCTACCTTTGAAAGTATTTAAAATGAACTAAGCAGGCTTCTGATTGAAAGATCATCTGGCTAGTAGAACTGGTTGATGATGTGTTCCAATTTCTCCTTAAAATGTCTATAAAGCACATATAAAAACAAATAAAAAAGAATATTCTTGGGTATGCAATCCATTAGGACTAACAACATGTTGGCAGAATCTGAATGGATTCTCTAAATCCTTAAGGCAGAAAGAATAAGGTATCTTTGGTTTAATTTTCTGAAAGTAAAGAGTTTTCAGCTTTTCCCACTGTCTTTGATCCACCTTGATGATCTCTGTCTTTTAACTGATACATTTAGACCTTTGTAATTCAAAAGGAATACTGGTATAGTTGAATTAATGTTTACCATATTTGTTACTGTTTTCTATTTGTTGTTCTTATTCTGTGTTCCTATTTTTGTTTTCAACTTTTTGTCTTTGTTTTTTATTAAGCATTTTATATGATTACATTTTCTCTATGTTTTAGTATATTGATTATACTGTTTACTTTTTTTGTGGTTGCTCAATAGTTTTCAATATTTACTTATAGCTAATCCAATCTACTTTCAAATAACACTATATCACTTCAAAGGTAGTGTGAATACCTTATAATAACAAAATTATCCTGATTCATCTCTTCTATCCTTTGTATCATTGTCATTCACTTTACTTATACATATATTATACACACACAAACAGGCACAAGCATACATAATTGAATAAACTGTGAGTATTATGTATTATTTTGGACAAATTGTTATCTTGTGGATCAACTAAGAATAAGAAAAATAAAACTTTTTATTTTACTCTATTTTTTCCTTCTTCAATGTTCTTTTCTTTATGTAGATCTGAGTTTATGACCTATAAAGAATTTCTTCCTAAATTACTTCTTTTAACTTTTCCTGCAAGACAAGTGTACTGGCAACAAATTTCCTCAATTTTTGTTTGTGTGACTAAGTCATTATTTCTCCTTCACTTTTAAGAGATAATTTTGCAGGATGTAGATTTCTAGGTTAGTATTTGTTCTTTTTTTTTTCTAAACATTTTTAATATTTCACTCCACTCCTTTCCTGTTTACATGGTTTCTCTGAGGAGAAATTAGATGTAATTCTTATTATTTGTTCCTCTATAAGGTAAGGTTTATTTTGGTTTGTTTTTGCTCTTGTTTTTGTTTTCATTCTGGCTTCTTTCAGGATTTTTTCTTCATCTCTGATTTTTTATAATTTGAAAATGACATGCTTAGGTATAAAGTTTTTCTGGCATTTATCCTGCTTTGTGTTCTTTGAGGTTCCTGGATCTGTGATTTGGTGTATGACATTTAGGGACTTTCTTAGTCATTATTGTTTCAAATATTGCTTCTATTCCTTTTTCCTTTTTCTGTTCCCCTTTTCATATGTGTAATAGGGTATTCCCATTATACATATGTTACACTCTTTGTAGTTTTCCCACAGCCCTTGGATATTCTTTTTTTTTTTTTTTTCACAATTTTTGTTCTATTTGCATTTTGATTTTCAAGGTTTCTATTGACACATTCTCTTGCTCAGAGATACTTTCTTCAGAGATGTCCCATGTTCTACTAAGCCCATCAAAGGTATTCTTTATTTCTATGACATTTTTTTTCTATCTAGTATTTCTTTTTCCTTCATTCTTAGGATCTCCATCTCTCTGCCTACACTGTCCATCTGCTCTTACATACTGTCTACTTTATCCATTAAAGGTCTTAGTATATTAGTTGTAGTTGTCTTAAATCCCTGGTCTGATTATTCTAACATCCCTCTCATATCTGATTTTGATGCTTTCTTTGTCTTCATTTTTTTTTTTTTTTTTTTTTTTTTTTTTTTNTTTATCCATTAAAGGTCTTAGTATATTAGTTGTAGTTGTCTTAAATCCCTGGTCTGATTATTCTAACATCCCTCTCATATCTGATTTTGATGCTTTCTTTGTCTTCTTTTTTTTTTTTTTTTTTTGCCTTTTGACATACCTTGTAATTTTTTTCTTAGCAATTGGACATGATGTACTAGGTAAAAGGAACTACTGTAAATAATTCCTTAGTAAATTAGTAGTGAGGTATACGGGGGGAGGAAGCAGTCCATGTTTCCATGATTAAGTGTTAAGTCTTTCAGTGAGGTTATACCTCCGGACTGTTAACCTCACACATGTTTCTCAGGGGTGTTTGTTTGTTTGCTTGCTTGTTTCTCTTCCCCTTAGGTGTAACAGGATACCTACAGTGGTCTGGAGTTGGGTATTTTTCTTCCCCAGGTCAATTAGATTTTGGTATACACCAGCCAGTTAGGCTGTAGTTAACTGGATTCACCTGAGGGCAGGTTTTGTTAAGTTCAGAATACTCTGACGCATTTCTAAGTAGTTCCTTTTCTGTTACTCCTGCCTCAAGTGTGATGAAATTTTTCACCACTATTAAGAACCTGATCGAGCTCCTGGAGGTAAAACTAACATGTATGGGTGTCCCCGTATGACTGGGTCCCCATGGGGCTTTTAACTTTCAGACTTGTCCACACTGATCCTCTAGCAATTTGTCAATTATAGTTCATGATTTCCTTCCCCAGCACTGGTTCCCATAGCTGATTCTATTCACGAGTCTCTGTTCTGGGAAGCCTGTATTTGCTTGTATGTCTGTCTCTCCAGTTTTGAGGCAGAGGTTTGCCCTATGATTTCACCTCTTTTGCTTATCTAAGAAGAGCTGTTGATTTTTTAATATGTTCAGATTTTTACTTGTTATTGGAGTGGTGACTTCTAAGCTCCTTACATGCAGAACCAGGCCCTCTGTCTTTATTTTGTTTCAGAAATACAGGCCTGAACCAGAACATTGGGAGTCATTTCTGCACTGCTAGGTGCACTTTTTTGGGGGACATTCATTGAGAGATTATACTCATCAGAAAGTCAGAAGTAAGGAGAAAAATGCCAGAAATGCTTAACCATGCTGGAGGTGGTTTGGAAGAGATCAGAAGAATATAAAGTAACAATGCATGATAAAGTAACACATTATTAGGCTGCCAAAGACCCAGATAATGAGGATTGAAAAATATTTAGTAGAACTACATTTGATTAAAAAAAATCATCTATAATCTGAAAATCAAAGCACATCTACCTGTTGTCCAGCTCTGGGACTAGACGACACCAAGCCCCACATAAACAAAAGTGGAACAAAAATGATTCTCTGGTGCTCTTGCTATCAAAGCTCAGATTAGCGAGATTTCTTTCATCTGAAAGGCAGTTGACAAAGGCAGCAAAAGCCATCATGTGACCAATTAAAAATACTTAAGAACCAAGGAAGAGGACATAATATAGTTGATTCAGGGGAAATTTGAACCTCTGAAAATCATTTTTACTGTACAAGCTAGTAACATAGAAAAATGTTTATGATTTTCAAAAGGATATGCTTTGACTTCATGTGGAAAAAAAATAAGGTGAAGAAAAAATTTGGATATGAAATGAAGTTAGAGATACTCCTTAGAGATGTCAGAAAAACAATATATGATAAAGAATAATATAAATTGATGTGAGAGGAAATAAAATAGAGAAGTGACAAACTAAATCAATAGCGAGGCAGACATATTTACAGAGCTCATTCAACATTTTGGGGATATAGAAAAGTGATTGAAGCAGGGAGACAGAAATCCATGAGAGGATAGAGAGGAACTTTAGTGCATTGATGCTTCTTAGGAAATATCCACAAGATTAGGGAAGAAGCTGTAATTGAAGACAACCTGAAAGAGTCATCCCAAAATTTAATACCTCTTGTGCACAATGCAAAGTCTTCTTTATTTATATTGCCAAGACATGATCTGGAAACATGTTCTGGTTGTATATATTATATATTATATCTTATGTATTATGTTTTATCTAGTATATAGTGTGTTTTATATATTTTTCAACATAAGGATATAATAATTTATACATCTTGCAGGTTTGTAACAGATATAAAAGTTATTGACATAATTAGGCCTATGCTCATAATGAATCCTAGAAGGTGCTAACTGCATATGGACATCCTTATTTTTTGCAATCACTGACTGCTTTGAGAAGTGCACAAAAATGTGCTCAAAAGTTAAGGAGATTCACAGTGTGCCTGAAGCACACCCATGGAGGTGGGGGTTGGGGGAGAGAGAGAAAGAGAGAGAGAGAGAGATTGAGAATCTTAAACAGTCTTGGCACTGGGCTTGATTTCATGACCATGAGATCCTGACCTGAGCTAAAATCAAGAGTCAGATGCTTAACTGACTGAGCCACCTAGGCACCCCAACAAACAAATCTTCTAATGGAAATATACTTGAAAGAGTTAAATAAAGCACATAAGGTAACTTTTTTTCCTCAAAATATAGTTATTTAATATAAAGTTTTCTGAAAAGATTTGTTAGCATAATAAAAATTATAGCCCATGTGTTTACTATTGATGTCTATTGTATCCCAAGTACTGAGCTAGTCACTTTGTACAGATTATCTTCTTAAATTCCCTACAACAACCCTATTAGATAGATGCTACAGGGTTCTTAGTTTACAGATGAGAAAATGAAGTACAGAGAAAATAAGTGAATTACCTAGATAGAGTTAAGCTGCTAAGCCTAAATTCAAAGTTAAGGAATTCTAACTCCAGATGTGACTTTTTAAAATTGTACCTTGGGGTGCCTAGGTGGCTCAGTTGGTTGAGCATCTGACTTCAGCTCAGGTCATGATCTCATGGCTAGCCTCATGGCTTGTGAATTCAAGCCCCATGTTGGGCTCTGTGCTGAAAGCTTGGAGACTGTGGCCTGCTTTGGGTTCTGTGTTTCCCTCTTTCTCTCCTTTTCTCCATTCATGCTTTGACTCGTCTGTCACAAATAAATAAACATTAAAAAAAATTTTAAATAAAATTCTACCTTATTCACCCCTATTAAGTAGGCCACATCACACTTATGGAATAGTCAAGTTCAAGAGACAAAAATCCTGCCTTCACTCAATCACTGTGTCTTCTGCATGAGAACAATCATGTGAATACTCAAAAATGTTTTGCTTTTCAGAAAGTGAGAGTACTATCAGGTTTAGAGGTTTTGCTGATATGTATATTATAAGCAAATGCAACATTTTGTTAAGACTTACAAATGCTAGAAGTATTCTAGAACATCAAATAATCATGCCTAATTAAATAAACTTTAGTAGGTTATGAGCTATGATTATATTTTTGGTTGATCAATTTAAGATCTCTTCACCATGTGGGACCTAAGAGACTGCTCAACACTAGTTTAACTATTGGAAGCATTTAAAGAGAAATTCTGTTTTCATTTGGATCAAGAAAATTAATTTACTCATTATTTTATTTTATTTCTCTAGTAGACTCTCAGATTTATATTAAAATAACATTTATGTACAAATATAAGAAAGCAGAATTTGATTTTATATAATATAATAGTCTATAATATTAACTAGAAATATTTGTCTTAGGTAAACTATTATATGGATAATAAGCATGTTTTAAATGAGGGTCTGATAAACATCTTAACAAAATATTTAAATTACAGTAACTGATTTTGATATCCTCAGTAAATGCCAAGAAACATAGCTTTTACAGCAAGTTCATGGAAATGTTCAGATAAAATATTCATGAATTTTCTACTAAAAGGAAAGCCTCTTATGGTTTTGTTTGACAGAAGATGACCTTTGCTTCAATAAGTTCCAATCTTTGCTGTAACTTAGTGTTTAGATGCCCTGCTTAGATGAATAAAACATAGCATTTGTTCTTTGTGTTTTCTAGTATATGTGATAATTAATAGAAAGGGAGACTTTGAAGTTTTAAAATGAAGTAAATGGGTTAAAAAAAGGCATTAAGAAATCTTTGAAGATCAATTTCCCAGCAGGAAATTTGTCAAAGCAATTAGGATCTACCCTGACTTGGGGAAACACAGTAGTGCTCAATTGATATGCTCTTTCAAATAACTAAAGCATTTTTAGCTTTAGTGATCTGTGCTAGTCATACAGTCAACCACCTGATGGTTCATACAAAGTTGGATAAACAACTGAGTTATGTAAAAATAAAAAAACTTTATAAGGATAAAATCTGTCAAATATACTATAGTTTTATTAACATGAGAACAAAATAAACAGGGAAACATGAACTGGATCATTTTCAACCAGATGTCTTATAGATTCAATGTAGGTTCAATGTCAGGAATTATTGTAAGTGCTTTAAGTGAAATAATATATGTAATCCTAACAACAGCCCTCAGTGGTGGATATTATTACTTCTAATTTTTAGAAGAAAAAAATGAGGAAACAGAGAGGTTAAGTAAATTGATGAGTCACATGACCAGTGCATAGCAGAGCTGGGATTCAAAGCCAAGCAGTCTGGCTCCAAAGCCCATGTTTTTTAATCACAGTACTATGTAATTACCTCATTTATCATGAGAGCCTGTGCTAAGACTCTCCTGATTCTCTCTCCATCCCTATTTATTGGTAGCTGTGGCTTTCCAGTGGCTACTAGGATAACAACGTGAAGAGGAAACTTAGTTTTGCTTCAGAAAAGCTTAAGACATGTTACAATCTTTCTGATACATACAAGCAACAGACCAGTAATCAATACAAATTCTTGAGACAGAGTCAAAAGAATAAACTTTTCAAAGGTTGGGCTAATATTGTTTCCAAAAGTAGTATTCTAGCAGTCTGATATTTTATGGACATAATGCCACTAAAAGTTTTTCATTTTAGATAACACAAATAAGAGAAGTATCACACTATTTCCTCTCTTTTTGGATATTTACAGTACCTGTATTTAGCATATTCCAAATTTTTTGAAGATAAACTACCTTCTTCATAGCACATCTGTTAACATTTTGAACAACAGTGTTACAACCACCCTAAGTTTGGTAAAACTGAGTTATGAACAGTAATATGCTGGTGTTTGAAAACTGGTTCTCTAGGGCAAGAAGGAAAGAATGATAGGAAAGAAAGGGGAGGGAGGGAGGGAGGAAGGAAGGAAGGAAGGAAGGAAGGAAGGAAGGAAGGAAGGAAGAGGG